>NW_017616843.1:2670123-2717623 GCF_001879475.1 Ipomoea nil
TATATATATATATATATATATATATATATATATATATATATATATATATATATATATATATATTAAAGCAAAATAACAAAGCACAAAAAGTTCCCGCCCAAAGCATACGATGTCGTTTTGACCTAGCCGGAATATTTATGTAATTTGCGTAGAATGCCGTGTAAAACGATTGCCTTTCCAAGGAATTTCCAAAAAAATAAATTTGTTTCCTTTAATTTATGGTTACAGAATCAATTTAAACCAATCAAAATACAATATTAAGTATAAATCAGTGGGTCTCTTCGTTTTTCAATAAAACGAAGATTGAAAGCATTATTCCATAGCAATTAGTGTAGCACCCTTTTGGTTTCCAGCGCAAGTCCGTCAGTCTTCTACTCAAACACTATATATTATGCACTATCCAGTTAAACAACTTTCCATCTTCTAATCAAACACCCTTATCGCAAAATTACTTCTTAACGACGATAACAATGTATGTTCTTGCTGCGGATATTTCACCAATGAATACCAGAAATGCAATGCGATTGCGAGTTGTCTGGGTCTATGACATCCCAGAGAGGAGGTCATCTTTGTTACTGAAATCCATGGAAGTTGTCTTCCATGACCAACAGATAATTCCTTTTAAAATACTGAATATGTAATTACTTTTTAAATTACATTCGAAAAGCTGCGAAGGAATATGTAATTCCTTTTAAAATTACATTCGGAAAATTGCTAATGAATATAATTATTGCAGTCCAGCAAGTGAACAAGTTTACACTCCTAATTTGATTTTGAAAAATGCAGGGAACATTTTTGCATGGGCATATACCTAAAGTGATTGTTGATAAATTCCGTACGACATTTAATGAAGGTAGTGTTTATGGGGTTAATTTTGTTGTCACACCAATTTCTACTCTTTCAAAACCAGTCCTCACAAATTCATGCTAAAGTTTAACTATCAGACAGTCATCAAAGAGTTTAGAGGTAAAAATTTCCCAATGCACATGTACATGTTGATGGATTTCAAAACACTCAAAGCAAAGGAATTCGTGGATGAAAAGCAACTATTTGGTAAAACTACATTTTTACCATTTATTTGTATTTTTTTCCTAAGACTACACTAATCAGTTTTTAACAAAAATTAGATGTGCTCGGTCGTTCGGTAGAGATACATGCTCCACAAGATAACATTATCAATGGAAAAAACTCCAGGTTGATTGAGTTTGTAATTGAAGACTCCGAGTAAGTAAATCTATTTTTATTTATTCGTTTTAGAACGAAAATTTATTCCACTGTAGTTTACTAATCATATTCCTAAATGTATTCTACTGTATCTATTAATTCCTAATCTGTATTACCAAATTTAGGGGTATTCAATTGAGTTGTACGGTTTGGGATGACCACGTAAACAAGGTTGAGACGTACTTCAATTCTGCAATCGAAGAGCCATTGTTGGTTCTAATACAGTTCTGTAGAGCTAGAGTATGTTTGAGAAGTATGTTAAAAATTGATGCTATTAGTTGTATGTTTAATGACTGTTTTTACCTAACCTATGTATATATTTTTGACTTATGTAGGTGGTGATGTGAAAATCTGTTCATCCTATGATGTTACACAACTGCTCTTTAATCCAGAAACCCCAGAGTTTGTGCAGTTCAAGGAAATGTATTTCCTAGGCTAAAAAAAATAAATAAATTAGAGACATAGTTTCGACCATTACTCAAAAGTGTCATTTAATTTTTGTAATTTACCAGTTTGTGCCTAGAACAAACTTCGATGAGGAGTATAGTTTCACAGTCCAATTTCAACTCAGGCAGTTCATATACTGTGTCACTCAATGGTGATTTGGAACTGAGAACTATATCTGATGTGTATCAAAAGAAATAAGTATACATTCAAATTCCTAAACTCTACAGATCTCATCTTCTATTCAGAATACTTGATTTTTGTTCATAATATAAATTTCTTTTGTCTAAAACAGTTTGGAGACTTTTGGGTAGCTGCAATGATAGTTTTCGTGGACAATGGTAGTGATTGGTTTTATCCGTCATGTCTGACAACGTCATGCAACAGGAAGTTGGAGCCAAAGGAAGAGTACCTCTATTGCAAACATTGTGATAAGACATGGGGAGATGGAATCTTGAGATATAGGCTTAAAATCAGGGTGGTAGATATAAATGGAAATGCTCCATTTGTAATGTGGGACAGAGAATGCTATGAGTTGTTGGGTATGACTGCCCTAGAATTAAAACAGAAGCAGACAAAGGTATGTATCAATTTGTTTAATTACAATTTGAAACAGAAGCAGACTAGCTCAATTTATTTTTTTGGAACTGTAGGGAAAAAATGGTGTGCCTACTGAGATTCAATCTTTGATTGGGTTAAACTTAATCTTCATAATTGTTTTTCGAAGAGAATAGTTTGTAAACCTACTAAATGCATTCTCTGTAATGAGGATCATAAATGATGTTGAAATGTTGGAACTACATGCCCTAGAGTTGTTGCTTGGTAGGGATAAAGATCTAAGCTCGAAGTTGGAGCTTGAACATACAGGAGATGATTTGTGGGAAGATGAGGTAATTACATCTTAATTATTATATTTTTACCAAAAGCTAGTCTCTAAATCTGTGGTTTACCTAACTGTAACATATTGCCTACGTCTAGGATGAATTGATGTCAATGAAGCTGAAAGTCCTCTCCAACCTGTTCCAGTAAACCTGACTGGTGATGGATATGAAGCAGGTGCAGTCAAAAGGTCCTTAATTGATGAATTCTCAAGCACTCAAAGTTCAAAAAAGAGCAAGGGGTGGTTGTGAAGACTGAGAAATTGAAAGATTTGTGATAGAGTTGATGGGGTGTTTTGTGGTTAAACAATTGATTGACCTGCAGGTGTTTTCTAAGACATATATAATAGCTCAACATTCAACAAATCAGAGTGGCGCAGCGGAAGCGTGGTGGGCCCATAACCCACAGGTCCCAAGATTGAAACTTGGCTCTGATAGAATAAAATTGTTTTCTTTAGTATACTATCCAAGTTAGGCTTGGTAGCACGAGCATGTAACCCAAGTGAGAGCATTAAGGGAGTGGCGTTCCGCTCACTCGTGAGTGGTGCCGTGATTCTTTGCAAAGGCGGAGACTTCTTAGTCCTTAGATTGGAGGGCACCGCGTGAGGCTGGCTTCACAGAGCAGAGCTGAAAACCTCCTCCTTTATGCGGTGGAAGGATAACGGGCTGGTGCATCCTCTACCCACTAGTGCTTGACGGGCCGTCCAAATTGAATCACCATCTTTTTAAAACTTTTGGGCCACACAGCCCAATAGAGCCTCGGTGTTCACTAGTACAAAATTGAACATAGAAGATTGACCCTAGGCCACCATTGTTGAAAGAAACTTTTGGGCCACACAGCCCAATAGAGCCTCGGTGTTCACTAGTACAAAATTGAACATAGAAGATTGACCATAGGCCACCATTGTTGAAAGAATTGTTACCTAATCTTAGCCCAAAAATTCGCGGTGCCAATTTTGTAAATAAGTTATCAATAATCCGCCACCGTTGTTAGCTGTAATGGTTGCCCATTGTATTTTTTATTTATTTAAAAAATTGATTTATAATAGGCAACCGTTTCTAATAGAAATGGTTGCCTTAAAATAGAACTTGTTTTATAATAGGCAACCATTTCTAATAGAAATGGTTGCCTAATATTAACCCTAGATCTACCTCACGCCTAGATCAGATCAAAATCGTCTCACCGCTTCAACACCCACCGTCTAAAATCTTCATCCCTCTGCTCCGATCCACCGTCTGCTTCGATCGTTTGACGCCGTCGTTGCCACCCACCGCCACCATGCCGTTGGCCTACGGCGACGCCACTCACCGCGACACGCACAGCACCATCCACCGCGATGCACCGCCACAGCCGCCACCCCCACCGACGCCACAGCCGCCATCCCCGCCAACGCCACAACCGTCTCCCCCGCCAATGATACAGCCACCGCCGATCTGCAGGTTAGTTTTATTTATTTATTTATTTTAAATTGTTAATATATATATATATATATATATATATATATATATATATATATATATATATATATATATATATATATATATATATATATATATATATGTGTGTGTGTGTGTGTGTGTGTGTGTGTGTGTGTGTGTGTGTGTGTGTGTGTGTGTGTGTGTGTGTGTGTGTGTGTGTGTGTGTTTAATTATTATTTTAATAAATAAAAAAATGTGATATTTTATGATTTTTATAAATTTTATAAATGTGAATTTGGCTCGATAGTACCTTATTAATTACAAATTAGGTTGTTGGATGAATTAATTAGGTATTTGATTAGCTAGGTATATATAGTAGCATGAATACTGAGTGCTTAGTAAACATCTTACAAGATTCAGACGCATAACTCTGTGTCCAAACTAAGATCTTTCAGTAGGCTTTGATTGCAAGATGTATAGTACAAATGAATATAAACAATTGAAGACTATATTTAAGGCTCTTTACTGCATAAAGAGAACAGCACTGGAAGGATGGATATAAGATAAATTCCTATTATTATATTCCTAATAATAACACAATATTGAATAAAGAAAACAATGAAAAGCAATTCATGCAAATCTGCAAGGTATTATGTCATGTAAACAATGTTGCATACAAATGGTTACTTGCTCCTCATATATGATAGAAGACTTACTCTGTTCCCCATGGCAATGTAATATCTAGGGTGTTTATTAGGCTAACTTGGTTAATTAATAACATAATCAAATTAACTGATTTTGCAAAATGCATCAACTATTAACTCAACTCATATTTTCAAATTAACCGAACCAAAATTTATTTTGGTTAATCAGCCCATTAATGAATATTGATTTTGAGTGCTTGCTTAATTGCCGTGACTTAAATAGCAAATCAATCAAAAATTAGCATGTAACCTTGCAATTATATTGCCACTGAAACTCTACAGAAGGAATTATATTGCCACTGAAATTATGACAATGTTTCAATTTCTATAGCTTGCCACTGAAATCCATTTTTACTAGTATCATTGTTTTCTCGTGGCAATGAATATAAATATGGATTGAATAAGGAAATCCATTTTTACTAGTACCATTGCGTATCCATATCTGCATAGTACTTAGAGTAGTATTTTATGAATTCACAGATATGGATAGGAGTTGGATGTTTGGAAAACGCACTATATTTCCATATATGCAAGGGGTTCAAGAGTTTATACAATGTGCTGAAGAAAATAGGAGTAAAAAGGCAGAGGACTTTATTGTGTGCCCGTGTTGCGATTGTCAGAATTTTAAAAGATATCGTAGTTCTGATGAAGTGAAGAGTCATTTGATACGCCACATGTATCTTGGATCCCTTGCCGATCTAATCGCGACATAGGTTTAATTAAAGGCTCTGTGAATTTGTAAGTAAATAATTTATTATTTATATAAGTATTTTAGCAGCTATTATATTATTTATAAATTTTTATGTATGCTTGTAATTATTATAGGGCATTTCGCTCTGTTCCTACGAGTGTACGGGTTAGGAACATCAATTGGAAGCCATGCAAAGTATGTATGAAAATTGAATTTAAGAACTCAGAACCCAATTAATCACAAAGAAAGCAGTATCATAAGGGAAAAATTGAAACAAACAAAGCATAAGATCCTTCCTCCCAAAATTAATAATATATTCTCAGAGAACAGAAGGTTTTATTTGGACATGACAGAGTTGAGAGATTTGGTAAGTTTGTATAAAAGAGTTGACATACAAGCTAGGAGAATCATTTATCCTTCCATGCAAGGAAAACGTACAACTACTAAGATATGAGCTGAGGGATAAATGTAATAATGGATGAAAATTATTTATGGCTCTAATTGATCACCTTCAGGACGGAGCTGAACAACGGAGGGTACGTAGGATATGTCTCGAATCTTGAGGTGAACTTTCTGCAAGGTTTTTGAGCAAGCCCACTTTTCGATCTTCAGGAAGCTGACCGAGAAGTCATATTATACAAGAATTATTACATATATAATAATTTAGTGTCTTATACTAGACAAGAAATTAAATATTTATAAATTCACTTATATTAGACAAATAAAAAAAATCACATAAAGAAGAGTTTGTTTAGTATAAAGATTGGAACTACTAATATTTCAAGGGTAGGCTAGCAAAGAAATAAAAATCATAAAATCTAATTTATATATATTAACAAGATAAATTATATAAATGTTATACCCATCATATTAAAATCCTAATTCGATTAAAGTTGACTTATCAATCATTATACTAAAATACTAAAATTCTAACTGGTTTGAGATTAACTTAGAATTTCCCAATCATACTAAAATTGTTAAACATAATAACTAGCTAATACTATATAAACCCTTCATCATTCTATAATTTTCTTCATCATTCTATAATTTTCTTTCATCATTATACAAGCTATTTAGATATAATAATTAATCATGTTTACCAAGCTTGATATGCTGATTTGGTTGTATTGTCTTCTCCTACAAGCATCAACTTTATATTATTTATATTACTTCAAAAATGGCAACTTTAGAATCCTATTTAGATTTATGGGTTTCATTACATCTTTTCAGTTTATCATGATTATCCTTTACACCTTGTCCAACCTCTCTCTTGAATGGATCAACAATCAATACATTGATGATGATGATGATAGTGGTGATGATGACAATGATGATAGCAGTGACGATGACGACGATGATGATGTCGATGATAGCGATGATGATGACGACAATGATAACGGTGACAATGTCGACGATGATAGTGGTGATAATGATGACGACGTTTATAGCGGTGACGATGATAGTGGTGACGATAATGACGATGATGATGATAGTGACGAATGGGTAAGACTTAAAACTGGATGTGAAAAATATGAGTAAAATGGTTCCATAGTATAACTACTCTTTCTTATATATAGTTAGAAATTGTTCGACTTGTACGGATTATATTATTAGATAGATTTTATTATTACATTTGTTTCGTAATTGTGGTTGTTATTTTTTATAATTCTATTTTTAGAAGTAATCCCTCAACTATTCGAGATTTGTTTAATAAATGTTCAAATAGTTGAGAAACTTGCTATTTGATGCACCCCTCCCTCTGCATGCATGCAGTGTATAAGTTCAATTAGTTCAAACATTTGTGTACAGAAAAGATAAGAGTTAATAAAGATTTAAGCATAATCGATCTATCTCAAACCTCCAAAAATGGAATGCCCATATACAAGCTAGCATGATATCAATCTATGAGTTACAGTCACAAGTAGAATGGTAGATTAAACATGATATGGATTCACCACAGGAATACATTGAGCAATGGCAGGCACAATATAATGTGCAGTAAATGAGAGGAGAAGACTATAATTTTAAGCAAAATCAGAAAACAGACTACATCAGAGTTCAAATTCATATTTCAACTATATATATATGTACCTAGCTTGCCAATACCATATATAGAAACAGCAAATAAACAATAATTTGGTGAATAACAGAGCAGTCTGTTGATTAAGGTTTTTGAGCAAGTCCACTTTTCAATCTTCAGGAAGCTAGGCTAAGCTGTGAGAGAAGAGAGGTTAGAACAAACTTCATAAACTAACCTTCCTTCACAACATGTTATAGTAAATATGTTTACATATATAAATGTGTTTGAGTCACCCAAAAATTAAAGGGCCATCATATCCCTTCCTATGACGAAATAGTCAACTCTAGCTAAGACATTACATTACCATATCCACTAGTGCTTGACGGGCCGTCCAAATCGAACCATCATCTTTTTCAACCGTAAGGGTACACTGAAGTCATTCATTTTCTTTCCTTTCACATTAATAGGTATGTTTATCTCACTTTTTCAATCTTTCATTCTATTCAGAAAACAGACTACAACAGTGTTCAAATTGATATTTCAACTATATATATATGTACCTTGCCAATACCATAGAAACAGCAAATTAAAGAATAATTTGGTGAATATGAGGGTTGAATAACAGATGAGAGCAGTGTGTTGATTAAGTATTTTTTGGAAAAGATATGATGATACACATTCTCCCTGATCTGCTGAGTAAGTTGTAGCCTGTCTAATGGTTGGGCAGTGACTATTTTGTAACCACACAATTAAGCTATTAGTGGCATTTGGAGCCTATCCAACCACAAAGACTAAATAAGTATTCAACACTTATACATAATCCATATATATTTTAAGTTTTTGAGCTAAATTGTTGAAAGTGTAAAGCAAACATTCAACATATGTGAAGTTCATCTCTTCGAGGCCGGCATATATGTATTTCTGCATTAATTATGTTATTGAGTCAAGTACTCAGAACATAATTAATCACAAAGAAAGCCCGCAGTATCATAAGGGAAAAATTGAAACAAAGCATAATAAGATCCTCCCAAAATTAATAATATATTCTCAGAGAATTGAAGGTTTTGATTTGTAGATATATGAAGACAAGAGAGTTGAGAGATTTGGTAACTTTGTATAAAAGAGAATCATCTATGCTTCCATGCAAGGAAAACAAGTACTAAGATATGAGGGATAGATGTAATAATGGATGAAAATTATTTATGCCTCTAATTGATCACCTTTAGGAGCTGAACAACTGATCGCGGGTAGAATATGTTTCGACTCGAATCCTGAGGTGCTAGTTGTGTATGGTGAACTCTCCTCTGCAAGTTAAGGTTTTTGAGCAACTCCACTTTTCGATCTTCAGAGAAGTGGGCCGGGGTTAGAACAAACTTCTTCATAAACTAACCTAATTCAGAACATGTTAGAATCATCTTCCTAGAATGATGAGTAAATATGTTTACATAAATGTGTTTAAGTCACCCAAAAATTAAAGGGCCATCCCATCCCATCCCTTCGTATGATATGATGAAATATGAATACTAAATGAAATAGTCGACTCCAGCTAAGACATTAATTACCTTAACGAAAACAGGGAAAATGTGCTTAGCTTGTTCAAATAGTTGAGAAACTTGATATTTAATTTGTGTACAGAAAAGATAACAGTTAATAAAGATTTAAGCATAATCTCTATCTCAAACCTCAAAAAATGGAATGGCCATATACAAGCTAGCATGATATCAATCTATCAATCAATGGTACAATACACAAAATTAAAGATCATGCAAAATGCTTATTCCAAAGTAGTTCACTTCACCAAATTAAAATAAGAAACAAAAACATACAATTTAGGAATTAAAACAAACACAAAACATAGCATTTTCTTAATCTCAACCCATTCAAATACGGAAACTGCAGTGCTAAATATTTGCAACTCATAACGAAAACAAAAACAAAAAAAAAAAAAAACAAATCTTCTTGGTTTAGGCTTTTAAAAAAAAAAAAACACAATGAAATGATAATTACTCCGTAGCAAAGAAAAATATCCTTAATTTTGTTTGTTAAGTTTATGATTTGTGTTTGGCGGAAGAAGTTTGTTAGGGAGTAATAAATTCTGAATTTGAAAACCGCCGCGTCATGGCTTCCATTAACGGCTACTTCTCCTACGCCGCCTTAATCCCACCGGAATTAGGGCTCCGTTGTGCCGCTATAAGTAGGCGCCTCCGCCCTCACTCATCTTCTGCACTTTCCGTTCATTGTTTTTGCGGCGCTTCAATTCTCCGCCATTAACGAACAGAGTGCAGCACTGCAGTGGATATACATATATATAGCCTTTCTTCTTCACCAACAAACATGGCGGATCACTCTGTTTCCACCGTCCTCTGCCTCACTCAAGGAACTTCTCGTTCCCAGGCAAGGAAGCCGTCGGGCGTTGATCTCTGTCCCTCTGTTTGGTGTTTCAACGCCGATCAACAATCGCCGTTTAATTCTGCCCTACCCAATCTCCAGCAATTCGCATTTACGCTCTTGTCGTCTCCATCAACCCTTTCAAATCCCCCCTTTGATCTTGATCTCTTTCCGGTTTCTGCCGCATTTGAAGATTACTTGGAGGACAAGATTCCCTCGATGAAACGCAAATGGGAGAAAATTGGAGATTCCGGAACCGATAAATCCGGATCAGACGAAGGAGGGGCGAAGAAACAGAGGGCGGAAGGTGGGGGGCACTGGATAAAGAAGCGGCTAAGCTTAAGCGACGTGAACGATTCTTCGAGGCTGTTGTTGAGTAAGGAGTATGTGAGGAAGTACGTTCTGCCATTGATGGATGATGAGAGACGTGCGGCTTGTGAAAGTGTGGGATTTGGACACCATTTCTGAACACGAGCTGAGGCTGAAGCAATGGAAAACAGGGAGCTTTCTGCTAACCAGCAACTGGAGTATGGAGTTTGTGAAGAGAAGGGATTTGCAGGAGGGTGATGGCATTGGGTTGATGTGGGACTTTGAAAAACTTGGTTTCTTCTTCCACAAGTTTAATGCCCACTCTTGAAAAACTAGGGTTCTTCTGCTAACCAGCAATTGATCTAGTTGTTATTGTGCAGTATCAGTGATAAGCTGACTGAAATTTTGGAGGATTCTCTGTACTGTTTCCTCGATATGATATGACTTTAGCCTTTAGTAAATAATATTCACTTTTATTTTGCATGAATTTGTTACATACTCCGTATATTTTGTTTCATTTGGTCTTTATATTTTCTCTTTAAAAACAACCAAAACAATATATTCCATAATTTTTGCAAAATTAAATTTAGAGACTATTACATATCCACTTAAATCAATCAATATAATTAAACTTAATAGCAATCAATTTTATCGATATAAGTAATAATTATGTGATCATTTTAAAAATTAAAGTTGTTAAAAGTTTAATTACTGGGTGTTGAATGTAAGTTTTGTATCCAAATTAATATTGTTTTGGAAAAACGCATATATTATAACCAAATTTCCACTTTCTAAAAGCAATTCAACTATGAGGTAGTCCGTAGTTGTGTCTATATTTTGCAGGTTAAAAAGTGAAGGCCATGGTGTGTTAGTGTTTGTCAATTAAAAGTTAAAGCTTTTAAATTATTATATAAATTAATTAATGGTAATATAATTAGAAAAAATATAAATAAACTTTTAAATTTTATATAGACATAAATTAATAGTAATATAATTAGAAAAAACATCAATTTATATCGGTGACTTTTACAACATGAAATCAAATCAAATCAAATTTTGAACTTAATAAAAATTAGATAAGTTGTAGCAGTTGTAAATTTTGGTATGGTAGAAAGATATTCTCAAATCAAACTTAGAAGAACGAGGCCAAGTGCAAATAAAGTCTTGATATAAACTTACTGAGTGATTCAAGAACTCGACTACATCTCAGCATTCAAAAATGTAAACATGGGGCTACTGAATAGTATGAGTTCAACAAAAAAGAGTCTAATATCATAACTCGAATAATTTGATGTTAACAAGAAAACCGCAAAATCACATGCCAGTAAACGCCTTCTTTCCGCCACCAGCAGAGCCAGCAGGAATCACCTTCAAAACGTTGAACCTCACAGTTTTGGACAATGGCCTGTCATGGGAACAACACTGTCAAAATGTTTGGCAAAAGAAAAGAACACGAGAACGAGTAACCCCAGCCAAGATGGCAAGGGATCCACGCTTGTAATCACAAGGTCACAAGTTCGAATCCTTGCCCTCTTGGTTTGAGTCAGTCAGCTATGGGTAAACTAGGTTGGATGCTGGCTAGGGTCACAAAGTGAGGTTTACTCAAACCCGTTGTGAGGTTGTCCCCATCATCCCAAAAAAAAAAAAAAAAAAAAAAAAAAAAAAAGAAGAGAACACGAGAAAATTAAGGGGAAAAAGAATAGTAATGGTTCTGATATTGACCTGCATTGGCCAATGATAACGTAATCTCCCTCTTTCACACGGAAGCAAGGTGATATGTGAGCAGCAATGTTTGAGTGTCTTTTTTCATACCTACAGCACAAAACGCAAATTAGAATTTCTCCAAATCATAACAAAATTAGAAGTTTTAGAACAGGGGAAATGTTGACAAAGTCTTGCCTCTGGTACTTCTTCACAAAGTGAAGGTAGTTCCTACGAACAATGATTGTTCTATTCATCTTAGCACTATGGCATGTCCCAGCAAGGATACGACCTCTGATAGAAACAGTACCAGTGAAGGGGCATTTTTTATCAATATATGTCCCTAAAATCAAGAAACAGAACTACTTTAGAATCAAGCTCAAACCACATTTGAGATGGAAACACAAATTTTCCACAATTACCTAATCTGCAGTGGGGAATACAAAGACACACTACAGATTTTGGTATGATAAATAGAATGTATTACACACATCATAACAGTACGATTTGCTAAAGGAACAAATCTGTGGAAAGAAAAATCGCTATTGGAGCTGAATCTAATGCAAGATACTGAAGATTCCTTACAGCACGCAGAGGATAGAATGAGCATATTAGAGAACCTAGCAGTACCCCATTGCATCACATAAATTGGTCTAATACACAAACATCACATAACTAGTAGCATGTTATGGATATAAATTACGGAGTAGAATAAACACTAACTATATATGGAGTATAAAGATAAGGTTTCACACAGCTTTTCCAATGTGCAAAATCACAAATGTTGAACCATCTAATTGCCTCACTCCTTGTTGTCTTCAACCAGTTCTCCATTTTATAAGCAGATAGGGCAATAACAATAATAATTAAAGATCCCAGTAGTTGTCAAGCTTGATATAAGTTGGTCTAATATATATAATCAAATCACTACTTTCATATTTATGGCTTGATATTTGCATTGCAGACTGGATTTATTCAAAACTACACAATTCTACATATTGCACATAAGCTACCAACTTGCCAACTTGAATCTTAACATATCATCATACAAACACATTATAGTCAAAATCAGATACATCCGAGAGAAGAATTAAAATAAAGCTCACCCCATATCCAAAAAAACCACAAAACCAAGCAGGAATCTCACTTATATCAGATATAAAATTAATTTTTTTCACAGCCCACTACAAAGAATACCGGGAGGGACAGAATAGATATGAACCTTCAGTAGCCTCGCGAGGTGTCTTAAACCCTAATCCAATGCTCTTCCAGAATCGATTACCTCCCTTACCGGGCCTCTTACCCTTCCCTGTTTTCTTCGAGCTGCAGATTGCAATAAAAACTGAAACTTTAAAATTTTAACCAAAGACTTTCCAAACCATTCACAGAAACCCACCCCACAAAGCACCTATAAGCATGTAGGTTAACTGAGCATATTAAGAGAAAGTTCGTTCGCATAAATCCTATCTATACCTGAGAAAAACTCCCGGCTGCTTCAAGAAAGCCTTCTCAGTCTGCAATACAAACCGAAATGTTTGAGATTTCTCTATAAATCAATTCAGATTGAAAGTGCAAGTGTGTATACATGAGATAGAGAGAGAGTTCAAAGAGAGTAGAACCTGCTCCGCCATGATTGTAGCCGCCGATGTGTCGCAAGAAGATAGGAGCGAGTTGGATCGGCAGCTAAAAACCCTAGAGGCAGCAAGGGAAGAAGACAGGGTTTCAACGCATTTTATAGTGCTAGTCAAACGCTAAGGGGTCGTTTGGGAAAATCGTGTTAAAAGATCAGTAGTACAGGGTTAAGAGGTGTATAAAACTAAAACATACGAGTTAGCCCAAAAAATGTCATGTCTGTGTTCGATAAGCATTTATTTATTAATATAAAATAAATATAAATGAGCAAATTTTAGAGCTCAATTAATAAATTAACAAAGTTTGAACATTACATTTATTGACTCATTTGTTAAAAATTAGTGAAGAAGCTCGTTTATGTTCATTTAATAATGTTCACGAACATGTTTATGAGCAAATACTTAAGTATTAAGTATTAAACTGACGCATACTTAAACATTAAGTAAAAAACACTTAAACAGTTCAGGTGCGGTTAAAGCTTCCCATGTGGTTGTGCGATTGGACGCACATTAAGCATTAAACTGACGCACTTTAAGTACAAAACACACACACATCAAACAAATAAACAAAACACCTTAAGAATATAAACCACGCACCTAGGGGGTGTTTGGTTCACGGAATGTTAGATTACCTTAAGGGGGCGTTTGGTTCAGGTCATCTTAGATTACCTAGGTAATTTGAGTCTGGTAATGTTATATTACCTTGTTTGGTTCAAGTTATAAGACTACATGGTAATGTTATATTACCTTAAAGCTGATGTGGCGGTAATGTTTCAAGGTAATATGATTACTCCCAATTTTTTTAGGTAATCTTAGATTACCTTGAATTATTCCAACTTTGCCCTTGTTAACTAATAATAATAATAATAATAATAATAATAATAATAATAATAATGAAATTAATATATGTTTATATAATTAAATATACATGTGTATATTTATATATTTAGTTTTTTTAATATTTAAGCATTGATATACATTCATACATATAAATAAATACACACACATTATATATATATATATATATATATATATATATATATATATATATATATATATATATATATATTATTGAGGACATTATTGTAAATTGATCATATAATCTAAAATATAACCTTGAACCAAACAAGGTAATATTATATTGCACCATCCAAATCAAACACACAAGGTAATCTTACATTCCCAACATCTCACATTACCTTCCTGGAGGTAATCTTATTACCTGGGGTAATCCAAGATTCCGTAAACCAAACGCCCCCTAAAGAATGTTAGATTGTTGGGAATGTTAGATTACTGGGAATGTTAGATTCTTGTGTTTGGTTTAAAACTAAAATATGTAAATAAGACAACAGTAATGAGATAAATTGATTAAAACGTCCAAAGCCCAACATTAGTAATAAGACAAGGGGATGTGAGATTACCTAAGAAATTGGAGGGTATCTCACATTCCCTTTCAATAGCTAAAAACTTAATGCGGGGGTTATCTGACATTCCCTGGAAAAGTTACATAACCTGAACCAAACATGAGAATCTTATATTACCAAGCAAATATAACATTGGTTATCTTATATAACTTGAACCAAATGCCCCCCTAAGGTTTTAAAAATGGTTCACTTTAAGTTTCACACAACTGACGCACCTTAAGCATACAAATCACGCACCTTAAGGATGAAAACAACGCACATTAAGAAGCAAACTCACGCACCTAAGTTACAACAACTATTCACATTAAGCAGAAACTCACGCACCTTAAACACAAAACTCACGCACCTTAAACACAAAACTCACACACTTTAAGTTTCAACAACTACGACCATTAAGTACACAACCCACGCACCAGGACTATGTGGTCTAATGGTACCCGGGTTGGACTTCCATTTGGAAGGTTGTGAGTTCGAGCCTTAGTGGAGGCGTTATTAGCTCTTTGTGTTTCAGTAGGTTGAGAAAGTATATGAACAGAGATATTACATTGTAATATAGCTAGTAGCATTCAAAAAAAAAAGTACACAACCCACGCACCTTATATACAAAACTCACACACCTTAATCACAAAACCATTCACCTTAATTTTGACCTAGATGCAAAAATTACCAAATTGCAACCACAATTTCTTTCTTAATTATGGTATTCTTAAACGTTGGTTTAAGCATAATCAATGACTTTGTTTTAACCGCACAACCACACCTGGGACTGCCCACCGCACCTGAACCTCTATATATATATATATATATATATATATATATATATATATATATATATATATATATATATATATATATAAAGATTATATAATTATACTACTTTATTAATTTAATTGGGATGCTAGTGACTTTAAATATCTTATTTTTAATTTTTTGTTTTGTTTTTGTCTTGTAATGTGAATAAACAAATTTTGTGTGTTTTTTTTTTTTCTTTGAGACTTGGTATTTTCACTTTGAAGAATGAGTTAAGGAACGAGTTCAGCAAAGAGAGATGGAGTGAAATTTAAACCGTTAGATCAAACTTAGATCAACAGTTTAATTTTTAATTTTTAATTTTTTAAAGCGCGCCCTCAGTTAAAGAAAAAAATATAACAATAGTGCACCTTAAGAAGGAAAACAATGTGAAAGCAAACAAAGCACCTTAAGAAAGAAAACAAAGCATCTTAAGAAGAAAACCAACGCACCTTAAGGAAGGAAAACAAAGCACCTAAGAAAAACCAATACACTTTACCAATGCACCAGAAAAAAAAAAGGCTAAAGTGTCATCCCGCACCATGAACCATTCCTGATTATTCATGCCGCACCATGATCTTTAATAAGTGATATTTAGAGCCATAAACTATAAAAAAATTTCCATCTAGAACTTTTTACAGGTTTCCCACAGGTTACTGGTAATAATATTGCTTACATGAAATTTTTTATTAGTTTTTTTGGTACTTTTCTTCTTTCGCCTTCGTATTATAATTTTTTTTCGTATTTTTCTTTTTTCCTAAATGTATAGGCCTGCTCTGCGTTTTTCGCTTCTCGTTTCTCCGATACCAAACTCTGCAGAGCAGGCCTATACATATCAGGCCTGATCAGAAAAACGAGAAGCGAAAAACGCAGAGCAGGCCTATACATTTAGGAAAAAAAAGAAAAATATGAAACAAATTATAATACGAAGGCGAAAGTAGAAAAATACCAAAAAAAAAAAAAAAAAAATTCTATATCAGCAATATTATTACCGGTAACTTGTAGGAAACCTGTAAAAAGTTTTAGACGAAAAAAAAATTATGGTTTATGGCTCTAAATATCACTAATTAAAGATCATGGTGCGGCATGAATAATCATGAATGGTTCATGGTGCGGGATGACACTTTAGCCAAAAAAAAAAGAAAACAACACACTTTAAAGAGAAAAATCCCAAAATCTTTTTACATTGGAATGTCCAAAAACGTATGTTATGTTGTAGGGGTTCTGTAGGCTTCTCATCTCCTTTTCCCGCACAACCCTTACACAAGGTGTGTGTGCGTTTGGGGGATGGTTTTGGCAGAGAATGATGATTCCAAAAGGGAAGATAAAAGGAAAATGTGTCAAGAGAATGAAGAGATGAACAACATAAAGAGAGAAATAACTAATAAGGGATCTTCAACAAAAGAGATGAACATAAAGTTATTTGCATTCATACAATTCTTTCACTTTCAAAATAAATCATATTGTCATATTACTAAATTTACAATTAATCACTATCCACTCTGCAAGCATACCGCTCCCTCTCCACTCTCAAAAGTAATTCTACTTTCACATCACCTTAATAATAAAAGGAAAAGTACATTACCCGGCTCACTTTCCCCGGTAAGAAAAGAAGAATGGAAATAAACTCATACAATCAGCCATGTATGCATGAGCTATATATATATATATATATATATATATATATATATATATATATATATATATATATATATATATATATATATATATATATATATATACATACTCGGTGGTTTTTCCCTATATATGAACTAATTTCATCTTTGTATTTGCAGAATGCACCTTGTTGTACTATAGTTGACCTCAAGATTGATAGTGTATAGAGACATTTCTCTTCTTCAGCTCTAACAAAAAAAGCTCAAAATACCATTTGGTAACCCTTCACATTCAAATCATAGAAGTATCATATGGTTCAGAATACAGAAAATCTTATTGAATACTCAGAAGAAAAATGTTCCTCAGATTCGCGCAAAGAGTCCCAGAAACCCTTGCAGCCAAAGCAGAGTTTTCAGTTCTATAATACAAATCAAAATATCATATCCATAAGCATATTATCCAGCTGCAATCGGTCCACCTCAGCAACTCTTGAAATCACTCCCGCTGTGTTATAAAGTTAAACAATTATTTCCAGGAAAACCCAACATGAAATATGCACCCAGCCATGGGAGTTAAATTATAAGTTCAACCAATAAAGAAGGATTTTTCTATAGTAACTAAGCACACGGAAATTTAATGAGAAATGGGTCAGCCCCCGTTCTCTCAAAACTAGCTCCAATTAGATGTTGCACAATATACAGTTGATGAGCTTTACTCTTGGGTCATACATTGAACAAACAGGTTTATCGACATAAATTAACAATCAATATATGATAGTGTAAGCCATGGGATATTGGGATCCAAATTCAAGTAGAGCTGGTTAACTGCACTCCAATTATGTACTAAAACTCTATGCAGTGTGAATGGCCAACATAAAAAGACGATAGACGGTAGAATAGCATAATCCCATCAAATATTTAGCATGGAAAAGAAAAAAGAAAGCTGTTATCTTTCCCCAAGAGTAGCTTCTTGACTTCCAAGTGAATAATGTTGAAAAATAAAAAGTTAGGTTTATCTATAGAGGTGTCTGTTTATGAATAGGTGTCAGTTTACGGATAGGTACTTACAGTTATGTGTGTGTGTACTGTGTACTATGTTTCTTTATTAGAAACAGAGATAATATAGAATCATACATTTTCTAATCTTTCAGTCTTATATACATTTTCCATTCTTGATTCATCTTTGCTTCCGCCTAACTGGCGGGTGGTTGTTATTCTCTACCCGCCAGGCCATTCCATCCTCCAAATTCAACAAATAAAAACATCATTTCCTTTAGTTTCCTTTTTTTTTTTTTTCCTCTAAGGTAGGTACAAAACCCAGAGAGGTAATGAGCTTAGAAGCAATTATGCAATTCATATTCCACTTATATTATATCTATCCCTAGATATCAGCAGAGGTTACTCTTACATTATCCTATCTCCACAACAAACCATGGAATGCTGACCTCCACTATCATAGTTATAGCCTACTTCAACCTAGTGTGACCAAATGAGTAAATAGTACTATCTAAAGAGAAATTTTGCCCTCAACCTTCTTTTTCCTCACTTTTCATGAATGTGTACGTGTGTCTGGTGAAGGTTTCCTCTACTTCAGAAAGCTGGGGAAAGCAGTCAGGTTGAAAAGAACAAATACCTTTTGACGTTTTGAGCTTGGTTGCAATCGAGGGTCACGTCGACGCCGAGAGGAGGTTGCTTGCTCTACATTATCTTGAGCCTGCAATCGTGCAATGCTCTAATAAGTAATAATGCTTGGTCATCAAGATGCAGTTATCCTTTAAAACATATTATAAGTATCTTATGATCTAATCATCTAAAGCCCACTGAGAGAGGATGTTAAACGATAGCTTACCTGTGTTGAAGCTTGTGTACTTCTATCCTCAGCAACATCTACTTGTTCAGTGGGTGGGATATTAGGCACCGTTTCTGTGGTTTCAGATACAATGGGCAAGATGTGACGTAGTATATTGGATAAAAACACTCCATCTTCTATTGCTCCCGTCTCTTGAGAAGCAGCAGTATTTTGGGTTGCAACGCTCTCACCAGCAGCGGAATGTGTATTCATGCCATGGACACTGACATTCTCAACTTGAAGCTGCTCACCGGGGAATAACGCTCTCAAAAAGTGCTCAACTCTACTCGACATTTCACCAGTTGAGCTACGATTGACTGAAACAATCAAGCGTGCAGAACTCAGTGCTTACGTGTTTTGTCAGATAACTCATAAACCAACAATAGAACAGGAAGGGGAAGAATATAAGGGTGTCAATAGAAGATAAATAAGATAACCCAACAGGTTAGCTCAGGTGGCAAATGAGCTCTCTTTGTGGGGGAGAATTCCGGGATAACCCGGATTCGATTCCCATAAGTGACGATCTCCTTTGGGCTAGCTTCTGTGCCTCTCGGAGCGAACCGGGTGGACCTGGACCGTTAAACGGACAGAGAAAGACCCGGACCACAATGTGTGGTTGAAACCAAAAAAAAAAAAAAATAGAAGATAAATAAGATGAAAAATATCACATTCACATTACCGTTAACTCCAAATAGTCTAACGTTTCTCTGTCCTGCAGCATCAGGGATTGACTGTTGTCCAATCTCAACATTGTGGGGATGGTTTTGATGAGATCCTTGTGAAGCAGCACTTGAATTATTAGCATTTTCAGAACTGAGATGCTGAACTCTACCTAAAACTGGACTGAATATCCCCATAGAACCTCGAGCCGAATCAGAAGCTGCTGCACGTCCAACAGAAGCAGGAACTGCGGCAACCAAAGTCCTAATAGGAAGTACCCTCACCTCCACCCCCCTGGTGGTAGAGCTTCTATTACCTTCAGTGCCTTGAGTCGAATTTTCAACATTAGGAGCCCCAGGCGGCGCAGCTTGCCCCAGAGTCTGGGGACCAGTTGGATCTCTTCTGTTAACAATGCTTGGCATATATGCACCTAGTGGCATTGTGGCAACAGTGCGTTCTATTAGATTTCAAGAGGAAGCAGAGATAAGTCAAGGACACGATCCATATCTGTTGTATCATACTATCGTGCAGTGACAAGCCAAGAAGAGCAATTTACAAGAATGAATCATATGTCAGCATACAATACCGAACTCAATTCTGCAGGCATTTTACCTGTTCGTATTCTGATGTCAATATTTCTAGGAATGAAACCAGAACCGACAGAGCCCCCAGAAATTCCAGAGCCATGTACAGATCCAAGGGGAATTGCGCCAATTCCAGTGCCTGCTTGAAAAGGTTGTGGCTGCACAAGTTTCCCGATATACTAAAATCAGAATACACACCAACTTAAGAATGCATAACAAGATACTTCGAAAGATGAATATGTATCTGCACTAGATTAGAAAATAACAAAACCTGAACCATTATCGGATTGGTCCCAGTTGCAGAAACAAAAACAGCAGGTCCCGCATTCACCACAGCATTATCCTAGGTTTTGAATCCATCAGTAAAATTTTGGTTGTTTTCAAGTAGAATAAAAACAAATTTCCAACCACAGACCAGATGGTATAATGCTTGCAAAATAATAATCAATTCCGGAAAGGAAAAGTAAACTTACTGGTGTTTGACCCATTTGTAATGTCATTGTGGTCCGACCAAGCTCGAGTAATAAAGCACCTATATGTTGAAAAAAAGCTCCGGAGCTTAAAGCAAGTCTTTGAATCCTCATTCTCTCTACTGTATCTGTCACATTTCCTTGATTCTCCAGTTGTCTTGACAGTTGCTGGAAAAAAAAAATTACTATAGGCTCATTACTACATCCAAAGTGAAGGTATTACTTTATCTCTTATAATGAGAAACTTAAGCATCAATCCATAATCACAAAGCATGTGATGTTTTCTTTCTAATATAGTTAAGTGATTAGGAAAAACAAGGATTAGAAAGACCAGGACTTACAAGGTAAACAAAGGCATTGAGATATTCTTTTTCTCACCATATCATATACTATATCGGTATATCCTCCCTAAGCTCAATTAAGCCTTAATCCCACTCTAGATGAGGAAAATGTAACACCTGAACCTAAATCCTATCCATTTGTTGTAAATATTCTACATCCTTCTTTGAACTGAAGTTCATAAAGAAAATTTATTAATGAAACAGAAAATGATTACAAAATTAACTAAGAGAAGCCTGTTAATTCTTAGCAAATATATCATGTTCAGATCACTTTCATTCACTTTTCAATGAAGTGAAGCTATAATTTTGATACTGTGCCTACAAGCTGTATACACCAGTTACGACCAAATTAGCAGTCGTATATCTTCTAGTCAAGCCCCAGTTCATTTGCCTGGAAAGCACAGAAACCAACTTTTTAGTCACATGTATGTCCTGCACTCATACCCAGCACCAATACTCCTTGAACACTGTCAAAACACATGTCGGGGACCAAATATCATGTATTGACTTTTTTGGGGGGACATGTCAAGAACACAGATTAATGATGGTGAAGAAGTTTTAAGAAATTTGAGTAGTGAAATTTAGTTATTTTTAACCTTTGCCGACCTATGTAACTTTTGGTGACTTAACTCTGACACTTCTTTGAATCTTTGGGGGCAATTTCATGCTATAATGCTCTTTATATATGTCTTTCTTTTTTGGTTAGTTATTGTATTTTGGTTCATTTGTCACTTCATAAGTTACAGTATTTTTTATACTAGTTTAAAACCATATTAGAATCATATTAAATGAGCTTACCAACAAGCATTCTGCAGCTTGCTCAACAATTAATCTTCTAGTGGATTGCAACACCTCTGCCAACGATTCTGGTGTTGGAAGGCCTCCCTGCCCAGTTGAATACGAAGAAGCATCAGAATCTTGTCTGTTGCTTCCATTAGCGCCAGAAGCTAGTGAAATTCCACTCTGCCCTCCAACTGCAAATCACAGCGTAAAACATATTAGAGAACTGAGAGTACCCTTGTCCAGCACCAGCTTTTTCCTCTAGACTTGATATATAGAATCCACATATTACCACTTGTCTCCCTCAAATGGGTCAAGTACTGGGACAAAGTTGTCAAAGCGTCTGTAATAACCTGCAGGAAAATCGCTTTTGATTAGCAATGTATTGGTAAGGAAAAACATAGAAGAGAGTTAAAGAAATTTCAAGTGACATTAAGGAGGATTTAAGAAGAATATGAACTTTAATATGACAAAGGAAGGCATTCAAATTTAGAGAATAATGTAAGAGAGGTTATCTGCATCCTCAGAAGGCCTGTGAAATTTACCGGAAGTTGCATGGAATCCAGCGGAACATCTGCCTGACGAGCAGAAGCATCAGAACTGGAACTAGATTGATCCCTTAAACCACCTTGCTCATTCTGCTGTCTTAGAGAATTTCTCAGATTACCAAGACCCTGGTTAATAATTCAAGAAAAAAAAAAAAAATGAGGCTGTTACAACCAGCATCATCTTCATAAAATGTAAAAGCTCAAAGTCATCATCCCTTGCCCAGAAAAGGACAGTTCATATACACTATGCATGCTTAGTGTCAAAATAATACAAATATAAATAGATGTTGTTAAGCACAGGAACTCCTCCCTCCACAAGCTTTTAGGGGTGTTTGGTAAATAGTTGTTAGCTGATAACTGTTAGCTTATTGGGTCAGTGGGTTTGATTAGTTGATAGCATTAGCTGATTGTAGAAAGATGTTTGGTAAATTAGTTGTTAGCTGATAGCTGATTACATGCAAAATGACTTTCCCAAAAAGCTGCTTTGAGCCGTTTTTTGAATTTTAGCGTTTTGGAGCAATAAGTTGTTACAGAAAGCTAATTAATCAAACACTTATATTGGCTGTTTAACCAACTCAAACAGCTAATAGTGGTCAAATAAGCCAAAATTAGCTGATAAGCTAACTATGTTACCAAACAAGGCCAATTTATCTATTTAATCCTCACTCCAGTGCTAGCTTATTTAATGCAAAGAAGCCCCCCCTACATCCCCAACCTTGAGGTTGTGAGTTTACCTCCCCCTTCCCAAACAATTTACAAGGGAGGAAAGGGGCAACCATAATCTTCCAAGGAAATTATAAAATAGATAATACATTCAGAAATTAAAAAGGAACTGCAACCACAAAAAGAAAACTACAATTTATAAAACCGTCTAATAAAACTTACATTGAGATCAATCCCCTCACTTCCACTCCCAAGACTTGCAATTCCAATGGAACCAAGTACAGCTGAGACAATCTACATTACGAAAGGAATAAAATGATTTGAGTTTGCTGATTCATGTACATAAAGCTCAAATAAAATGTTAGTGCTAAAAATATGCTTACCCGACTCATATCAGGGAAAGCACCATCACCATGTTCAGAAAGATTTAAAGTACCCACAAATAGACCAGGACCCGATGGACTGCCTTGGGCATTCCCTAAACCTGATGAAGTAGAGGTTCCTGCAATTTCATTGTCCTTGGCTGAGAATACTAGATAATAAAAACTTCAAAAACATTTAATAATTGATCTCCTTGATGCTACATATATGTATACATATATAGGGGAGGGTTCAAGTGAGAAAATGCTCCCAGGTAAAAAGTGAGGACTGATCTAATCCATCCATATGGGTAGATCAACGGTTGAGGGTTGTTGAAAGATAAGGGGAAAAGGGGTAGGGTCAATTTTATAAATATTGCAAACTTGAAAGTTTGCAATATTTATAAAATTGACCCCATGTTTTGTTTTTTACTAAAACCCTCAACCATTGATGAACCCTATGGGCAGGATCAATCCTCACTTTTTACAAGAACCTGTTCTCATTTTGAACCTCTCAAGAGCTTTTAATAAAACAACTAAGCCAATGTTCACTTTGAAGTTCTTTTTTAAGCTTTTTTAAACAAACAAAAAAATGGTCACAATTGCAAGAAAAGTTCACTATCCATATAAAACAGAGAGCTAACAGAAGCAGGAGCAAAACCATAATAAAGGTCAAGTTTGTTAAATCTTATATGAAGCACACATTGACTTTATTGAAGAATTATCTGTGGCTTAGAGTAATGAACCTTGAGGATCAGGATTGCTTTCTGATGATGGTTGCCTCACAACCAGATGCAGAGTGTGTCCATCTTCCACGTCTAACAAAAGATTCATTAAGGTACTCAGGTATCTACATCAGTGCACAAAATCAAGATTTTACCGATGAAAACAGTTTTACCACCATCAAAAAGAAAGCTGCAGAAAATAAGAGCAGAGACAAGTACAACTTATAAAACAACAGAACCACCTCCCACCAAAAAAATCAAGAGGAAAGTGGGTTTTAATTGCAAAAGGAAAAAAATCAGAAGCAACACAAATAAATCAGACTGTCACAATATGTAGCTTGATCCACACTTGAGAATCATAAGAAATAACATACAAAAGTGGTTCTTACTACCTGATATAAAAATTAGAAACGTGTTCATGAATGAACATTATAAAAGACATAACAGAGAATGATAATGTCACATTCAAACAAAGAAATTCTGTTCAGGCATCAATAATCAACATCAAGTAATTCAATGGCAGTACCAAAGTGGTCCACATCAATAAAATTGAAAGAAGGGTAGTGAATTTCAAGAATAAAAAATGTATAAATGCATTCTCAACCAGTGAGAGCACTCAGTCAATAACATGAAGTTTCTTATGGGCAGAAGGAATGCATTAGAGGTGGGCACTAAGAAAACGAAAAACATTGTATCCAATAACTAGGTCTGAATCTTATCTGTCTAGTATTTCCTCGAAAGTTAAATGAGAAACATGAGGATACGATAAGCTGAAAGAAGTTGATCATCTTTCAAAACTTTTCCACGGCATATAAGCCGCTGCTGTTCTGACAAGACACCAGTAACTGTAGCAATTTGCTCCTTTAGTGCAGGAACAGGAACCTGCAGTGAAATGAACACATTGAGAAAGAAGCGCTGAAACTTCCATGAGGTCATTTATAACCAAGTAGAAAACTTCAAAGAGTGGATCTTTGCCAGGTTCAAAATGTACAAGAGAATGCATTTTCACTTCTAGTTAAGATGTGAATGCAAGTTCTCAATTTACTTTAAATATGAAAGAGTAGGTGTACACAGACAAATATTGATATCGGAAAAGGTGCTCAATGATTCAAACAAAGAGACTTCCTAGCAACAAATACACATCTTTCATGTGGAGTACAATAAACAGGAATGAGGGATAAAGAAAGAAGGTATTTACACATTTATCTACTCGCAATGAGTATGTTTGAGAGTCCAATGTCTTTATCTTAATCTCAACAGTGGTCTCTGGACATTCAGCCTCATCATTCCCAGAAACTTTTATACACTCGGCTCCATTATTACCCATCTTATCCCTTTCTCACTAAAACCTGAACACATAAGAATCGACAACTTAAGAACAGAAAAACAAGAACAACAACAACAACAATAATAATAATACCTTATAAGATAGAATGTGCCAAGAAGGGGAATAGAAGACAAGCAGAAACATTTGGCATAGGAATGTACAAAATATGCATAGACATGCCATTGGATTGCTTAAGTATGGGCAACTAATAACCCTCCAACTTCATTCAAATAAAAATGAAAGAAAGAATGTTTCTAACAGCCTACATTGTGGGATGGGGAATATAGCAGAATCAAGGATGTGGATGAGGAAAGGCAATTCAGTGTTCCTGCACAGACAACTAGAAGTGACTCAATTGTGAGTTTCCAGAAGAAAACCTCAATGAGGTCAACATGCTGCATTAAGTAATACTTTGAAGCTTAAATTTTTTAATATGTGAAGTTTTTGAGGCCAGCAAGTGATAGACGTATCATGTATCGCAGTACGAAGGGACTCCACCAGCAGGGGTCTCATCCACCAAACTACCCTTTCACTATAATACTTCCCATTTTCTAAGTTGAGATTATTTTCATCATCTCAAACAAGGAACAAAACAAATGTGCATAACAAATATTAGCTAGTCACCAATGTTGAAAAAATCGCTAGGCGCCTGGGGACCGCCTAGGGTGCCTAGAGCAATCAATCGGCGCCTAGAGCAATCAATCGGCGCCTAGAGCAATCAATCGGCGCCTAGAGCAATCAATCGGCGCCTAGAGCAATTAATCGGCGCCTAGAGCAATTAATCGGCGCCTAGAGCAATTAATCGGTGCCTAGGTGGCCGACCGCCTAGCGCAGATTAACCGGCGCCTAGGCCCGATTTTTGCAACACTGCTAGTCACAGAGAAAAACAGAAAAAATGAAACCCAACAATCAAATTTACTTGAAATCCAAAGCCCGAGAGAAAGAAAACAATTATCAGAAACAAATAAGCACTTGAGTAAAGAAAAATCAAAGAACAGAATTCAAGCTCCATTCAACAATTAAGGATACAATATCCATAGCTATTGTACTCTGCACAAAAACTCAACTCTAAGCCTATACACAAATATAATTCATATTTGAAGGAATTTCATTAAGAAATGAGAAAGGAAATTATAAATGGACTCACCAGTGATATTTCATCAATGGCATCAATTGACAAAGAAACCCATCTTATGAACACAAAATTCAGGCACTAACCTATCAACACTCAATGAGGTACAAACCGACTGAAGAAGACTCAAAGAAAAAAAAAAAAAAAAAAAAAAAAAAAAAGACGTTCCGTCTTAGAATATTTTACCAAGAACATGTAAACTCAAAAAACAAAAATTCACAAACCCAGAATTTAACCAATTGAAGCTCAACAATCAAAATCCATCAACCCTCAATTCCTAACAATATCTAAATTCATAGGCCCAATCTTTAAGGACGTATCAGCAAACGATCCTATAAGAAATAGTACACACAAAATTCCCAAGAACGGGTTCATAAAAATTCCATCTTTATCACTGTCTTACTATTTCACACAAACAGCAACCCCACGCACTCACCCCCAAACTAAAAAGAAAAGAAAAAACTCCGGCTCTGATCAATCACGGGACTTGCATCGATAACCCTAGCATTGAACAGAAAAGAAGCACCGTTAGAGTGAGGAGCAAACAGTCTAAGAGACAGACCTGACAAGCGGCGCGATCGACAACGCTTGGGAAGGTGAAAATTCGATAGGCTCTCTCTCTCTCTCGAATAGGCTAGTCAGCCACACAGGAGGGGAAGTTGGCTATTTCGGGTGTATATACGATTTTGGTAGATGGAATGCATCAAATTTACTGTGGGGATTACTTTCGAAAAATGAAATTATCAGGAGTTGTTTGGCTATAGAAAGGATAGAAGATTATTATGGTTACAAGATCAAAGAGGACAATACTTGGGTGAATCAAGAAGATTTTTAATTTTTTTTTTTACTTTTTATGTGGAATTATTTGCTACTAAATGAAAATATTTTATGTACTCTTACAAACCATATGTTAGGTTTGTGATATTTGGGTAAGTATAAGTGACCCTATATCATCATTTCAAGGCTTTAGCATTTTAATCTATCAAGATCAAAGACAAACTAATGGACAAAAAACATGTCACAATAGAGGAAAAATTGTACATGTGATTATTCATGAGACCATTGCTAAAGTGCTTAACTCCACAAGAAGAAGTTAAGCAAGTTATTGAGGAATTGAAGCATGGATGTTCTTCCCATCACGATACTCATACCTTGGCAAAAAAAAAAAAAAAAATTATTAGTTGACAGTGCAACAAGAATGTTTGGCATAAGTTCACACATACCGATTAATCACTAATTTACACACATTTCCAAAAAGTTACTTACATACTTCACCCCATCACTACATACTGTTCTTCCATTCACTTGATGGGGTATTGATTTATTGAGCACTTTGCATGTAGTTTTAGAATGGCAAAATTTCATGATTGTTGCAATTGATTACTTCACCAAATGGGTAGAGGTTAAATAGTTAGTCACCATCACAAAAACCTAGTGTGACTTATGTTGATTTAGGATATCTAAGCAATTTGAAGTACAATATTCTATAATTTATGTGCAAAACGGGGAATCAGGTACACTTGGGTAGCCATAGCCCACCCTAAATGTTACAAACAAATGAAGAGTATGAATCGTACCTTGATGAACAAAATCAATAAAAGGGTTGGGTGGAGCCTGGGGAGCTCTAATATATATTATGGTTTAATCGAACCACCCTATGAAGAGCCATTAGAGAAATTCATTTCTCACTAACTTATGGCTTTGAAGCTAAGGTCCTAGGGATGTCAATGTACCCGGACCCAAAGGGGAACCCGATTGGGAAAAGAAATAGGGGATCGGGGATGGGGATGGGGGCAATTTTGAATTCCCCGTCGGGGATGGGGAGTATTCTCCCCTCCCCGCCCCGCCCCCGATATATATATATATATATATATATATATATATATATATATATATATATATATATATATATATATATATATATGTGTGTGTGTGTGTGTGTGTGTGTGTGTGTGTGTGTGTGTGTGTGTGTGTGTGTGTGTGTGTGTGTGTGTGTGTGTGTGTGTGTGTGTGTGTGGCCACACAATACACACATATGTAGTACTTTGTATACAATATATATAATTTTAGAATCATTCTTGTCATTGTATGTCATACTTATGAAATGCATATTTAAATAACATGTTTAATTGTAAAATATGGAATACTACTTTGAGTTGGGGATGAATATATATGTGTTATTTATTTAAGTATTTTTAATGTTTATTTTTTTTATAACTTATTAACGGGGTGGAGATTCCCCACCCCCGAATAATCCCTTCCCAGCGAGATAGGGATGGGGACAGGGAATGGGAAGAAAGTTGGAGGCGGGGATGGGCGTATGTCCCCCGCCCCCACCCCGCCCCGTTGACATCCTTAAAGGTCCTAACCAAAGTGTTGATACCTACCTCGAAGGTTGAGAAATACGACCTCAAATTAAAGAGAAGGATAAAAATCAACGGATATAACTAAACTTGCTTCAAGAAAAGAAGGATGTTGCAACCATGCAGATCAAAACCTATCAAAGAGCTATCAAGAAGTATTATGATTTCCTGGTATATACCAAAATTGAAAAGGCAGATACCAAGCCAAGAAATTAAAGTCTTATAATTAGGAACCTCATACCAAGTCAAGAAAGTCTAAGAATATACAAACTCTACCACACTAATCCTCACAAAGTCATACATGTATAGAACTTATTAGAACACCTTAGACAGCTCTATCAATAGGTTGTATGAGGAAAATGTAGTGTAATGATTGTAGAATCAATGTAAACTTTCTCTTTTGTCAAATGTTCAACTCATCAACATGTCGCATACCATATTCATAGATTGGTGCTTAAGGTAAAACTAGGTGAATGACTATCATCACACTTCACTAAGGCTAACGTATGAGGCTAAGCTAGCCGGAGGACTACCTTGTGTGAATATCACACATTGGCCCCTAAGGCCAATCTATCCAAATAGCTATCCTCGCACTTCATAAGGACTAACGTCTAAGACCAAGCTAGTTGGAAGGCTACCTTATGCAATAGGCATTGACTGGCGCCTAAGGCTAAGCTATCTGAATAGCTATTCTTGCACTTCACGAAGGCCAACATAGCCAATGGATTACCTTATATGATAATCACAAACCAATCGCCTAAGGTCGAGTTAGCCGAATAGTTATCATCATGCTTCAAAAGGCTAATATTTAAGCCCATGTTAGCTAGAGGGCTGCCTTGCACACAAGTAAAAGAAGCCTTAGCACCCAAGAAAAAGAGACCCAAATGCCTGAATAAGCCTTAGTGCCCAGTTTATCTAAGCAATTATAATTATAGAAACACTTGAGGGACACATATACAAACCAAAATATATATATATTTTTTTTTAAAAGACGACCCCAAGTATAGTCTACTAATTATTGTTTGGTGTGGTGGTAGTCGCAAAAGGAATAGCAAAATCTACAATATAACAAAGAAACAAGCAACAAAAGAATGCAAGTGCTATTTAAAAACAAAAATTGTGATAATGACTACTACGTACATGGTAAATACACAACAAGCCCTAAACAATATATACATACTACTACCTCTACCTTATCCTACAAAAGATCATAGCCGCTCTACTCGCTACATGGCAAGTAAACTTGTTGAGTGAGAAGAATTTGGGTCATGGATATTGGAGAAACTAGCCAAACACTTTGTTTGACGAGTATAGAGAAATAACATGAGATGAAATTTGGATGGATGTTTTTGGTTCCCTATCATGTCCCAAACACCAATCAATTAAGGAGTAAAAAGAGAGAATCTAATGAAGAGTGGTCAAGGATGAATGGAATTACAACAATAACAAGCACTTACCTTTTGGAGATTGAAGACATGCATGGGTAAGGAAGACGCTTGACAAGAGCCAAAGTTAAGGTGGATACCTTCAATCTTCTTTGGAAAGAGCAAAATTGTAGTTAGCATGGGCAAGGAGTGTAGACTATCATTTTCCCCTCCTCGTCTAAGAAGTGTGTACTAGAGAGAGAGAGAAGACATATGCTAAAAAATTAATTGCTCTAGTTGCACAGAGGGTGAGGAATCAAGTCCATGTTGACAGAGATGTCTTAATTCCTATACAATGTTTGTTATCATTTCCTAGTTCTCTTGTAGTACTCTTTGGGTGTTGGTTTTCGATTAAAAAAGGCGAAACAAATTAGTAAGATCATGAGAGATACTGTAGTTGTCTAGAGCTTGAGAAATATAGTTCAGAACTTAAGGGCGAAGGCTAAAACATAGTGACTTGGAACTTTTCCTATAACGGTGAGAAAAATAAAGGAAAGAAAAATATACATTGGGATTCATCTTAATTATAATAAAGCTATATGGTCTTGTGAAAATTAAATATTGATATTAATGGTTAAATATTGGTATTAACAACATTTAATTTTCACAAAATCATATGGTGTGTGTGTGTGTCTGTTTGTGTGTGTGTGTGTGTGTGTGTATATATATATATATATATATATATATTTATTTATTTATTTATTTATTTACTTATTAATTTATGTTATTAATATTATTAATTTTATTTTTTTTATAATAAAGCTATATGATCTTGTGAAAATTAAATGTTGATATTAATGGTTAAATGTTGTTGGTATTAACAACATTAGTTTTTCACAAAACCATATGGTGTGTGTGTGTGTGTGTATATATATATATATATATATATATATATATATATATATATATATATATATATGAATATGAATTGCAACTATGTAGATATTAGGTTATGTATTTTTTAATAAATAATATTATTATAATATTGTCCAATATTCATTCCGTCCATCGCATGAGTAGCATACTAGGAGTAGACACACTCAAGATTAAATATGTATATCGCTAACTGCGATTAATAATAGTAACTTTTTGTATCATACTATTTTCAATTATTAAATTAAATATTGTAATACAGTATCATAATTATTTTGTCATATACTTAATAAAAATGTAATTTTAAACAATTAAATTGTGGTTCATGTTTTCTTCTTCTGTACTTTAAATACCATTATTAAAAACATTGTTTACCTATTCTAACATTACAAACAAATCTTTAATATTTAGTCCGTGCATCGCACGAGACAATACTAGTATGAATATAAAGATGTAATGAAAGGTTTATATAGGCCCTATGGGGTAGATATTGAGATAGTTACTCCTTCTGTCCCATTGGTCAAATCAACTATTTTTTCTTTGTTTATTTTCTTTAGTATTTTTTACTTATTTTTTTAAATTTGATTTTTTGTGTTTAATAGTTCTTTTAGTGTAGTTTCTAAATATATAAATTTTGTATACTAATACTAAACTTAATATTATGAAAAATTAAATTAAAAATAACTACAGTCAAGCCTCGTTAACCGAACTAGACACATAAAATGGGACGGAGGAAGTACTATTTATGCATTTATTATTTATAAGAGTGTGGGAAAGATTACTTTGTTACGTTGAAATCAATGAATTGTTACAAGACAAGGGAAGTGAATTGCCTTATGAAGAAACAAATACCATCCCATTTAATGAGAAGTGGGCCCTAGAAGGTAGCGAAGAGTCATGGGTCTAACAAGCTGGCATTTGGTAACACGAACGAGAAACGTTACATTGCCATAGTCGGGTTCATCTAATGAAGCAACTTAGCCCACCTTTTGGAGGAGCAACAAAGATGAAAAAATGGTGGATTGGGCATCATGCGTTGAAACCTAAGCTCTAAAAGCTCAATGAAAGAGTTGGTTGAACGTAGCCCATCTTTTCTATTTTGCCAAGACTTCTGACAAGATTAATTCATCAACATTTCATCTAAATGAACCAATCCTCTGTGTCAAGAATTCTCTAGCTACTTAGATAAGTCTTTTTATTAATGCTACTTTTTTAAAATCCTAGTTTTTTAAAACCATATCCTCTTTAAAATAGTGATCTCATTCGAGATATTGATGATAATTTCCCCCAAGAGAAATGAGCTAACAAAGGAGCTAAGAAATGAGCTAACCCTTGTACCCCTTTGATCTACTTAACGCCTAACAAACTGATGCTTAACGGAAGGACCAATGCTGGAAAAAATTTGATAGTCAAGGGTCTATTTTGTCCAAATTAAAAGACAAGGACCAATTTTGAAAATTCGCAATAGTTGGAGGACCATTGCTGGAATTAACTCTTTAATTAATCATTGAAAGGTTTGGGGTTGTCAGGAAATCTCCGTACAGCTTGAAGCAAGCATCTAAGCATTAATATGATCAGTTTGATCAGGCTGTGTTGGATAATAATGGATTTAAAATTGTGATTTTCTGTATATGTGATATTCAATTATTTTGGTTATGTCCCTGACTTAACTGTTTGAGAATATGTCTTTATCGTTAACCCTAATTGCGATTGTTTAACTAGTTAGTGCAACAACAATACGACAAAGTGCGAAATGTAAATCAAATAGAAACTAAAGAACACAGAGTATTGTTTACCTAGTTCGATACAATCGTATTTACGTCTAGAGGACCACCATCAGTGAGTGCAATCCACTATCTCAACAACAATTCAAACAGACGATAAGAGAATGCATTCTCAACCTAATGTACGATATACCTCACACGGTAAAGACACAATCTGAAGAAGCTATAGAGGATTGTCGAGGCCGAAGATCCGTGCAATCAGCAGTCCAAAAAATCCCTTTTTGAATATCTGCGTTGTTGCTGTCCGTCTCGCTGGTGCACTCACCACTGCACCACAATTGTATGGAATACGGTCCAAAGATATAGCTTTGTAGAACTTTCTTCTCAAGAGTCTTCTTAAACTTTGATAATCAATTATGTCTTGAGAAGATGATATTCTCTTTGTAGATCGTAGAGAGAGTTTCTTGAATTATAAATCTTGCTTCGTAAATTCTTGTTGAATTCTCTCTCTAGCCAGTATAAAAAAATACTCTGATCATTCGAAGACAAGTAATTCCTAATATATTCTATGTAACTAGAATTACTATCTTACCCTTGAGGTATTTTAGTCAGGTAAGGATATTCTTGTAAAATAACCTTAGACCACGTAACTTATAAGTCGATGTAGTTCCAACGGCTAGCTTCCAAAGGCTCTAGTGTAGTATCTGTCTTGCCAAATCTTTAATCAGTACTCTAACTGACACTAAACCTAACCTATCTAGTTTGCCATAATAATTTTTTTCAATTACAAGTTGGGGTTACAACACTAAACACTAACAAAAATAAATTAGTATTGATGGGGCCATTTTATTGGGAAAGTTTGGCCCAACCGCCGAAGCAGGGTGTCTATATTTATAGGTGGCGTATTGGCCCAATAAGAATAATGAAAATCTATTGGGCTAAGGAAAGAAGGAAGCTTAGAGCAAAATATTATACGAATTGTTACTAAAAGGTATCAAACCCACAATCTCAAACATAACGACACAAGTTTTAAACTACTAAGCTACTTAAGATTTTGTATACTAAAGGGCAGGGTACTCCACTTATGCATGGGAGTGCATGGGAAGCAAAATAGTAGGGGGACACGTGTGTGGCCAAGAATGAAGGTTGCTCGTTGCGGTCCATTTGTCAACCATCCGTGAGTCCTTCAACAATATAAATAGGGTGTCTTCCCTACCCTTAAAAACGATTTATTAACTCACAAAACCTCTTCTAGTTCATTGGTTTAAGTTTTCTCCCTTCTATTGGTATATCAAGGTTCGACTCTTAGTGGTAACATTGTTATTTCTATTTCAATACTAGGGCTATAGCTTGTATTATTTATTATTCGGGCCGCTATTTTGAGCGCTATAGTTTGTATTCTTTGGGCCAATGTCTCAGGCTTTGTACATACTATTTTGGGCCTAGCGTCCTGGGTAATAAAGCTACTATTTTCTTACCCCCTCTCCCATTTTGTACCTATATACCCGCTTTATGGTGGACTCGGTTCCAACAAAACCATAAGTATGATAAATGCGTATCAAAAAATTTAATAACCAAGGTAAATGGGTAATTATTTGCTTGTATATTAATGAAATGCTTATCTTTGGGACTAATTCGGACAATATGAAAGCCACTAAAGAATTTATGAGTTCTAATTTCTCCATGAAAGATATATGTGAAGCATGTTGGGACTGTGGCTTAGAGGACCAAGTTCAGCATCCTGTCATCGAACTGTTGCGTACGTTGTGACTTACCGTGGAGGGATATGGTTAAATACCTACTTATCCCAATTGATTTTAAGAAGGATATGACAACCAGATAACCAAAGAACTCCGTATTTAAGCATGATTGACTTGAAAACATGAGGGAACACTACTGGAAATCTCGATATTTCTGACCAACAACAATATTGATCAGTAATTTTTAAAAATCATAACTTTCCGTTGCAAATAGGAATGAACGGAAATGTTGGATGGAAATTCTGACCAGCACTGAACGTTGGATGGAAATTCCGTCAAACGTGCAACCGTTGGATGGGAAGCTGAATTGTTGGATAGGTGAAATGAAAAATGATAGGTATTACTAAATACCTTCTAACATTGTTGTTGGTTCAGAAATTTGAATATTATTTAAGCCTCCACCTACGCATTTCAGTTCATTTTCTTCTTACTTTAGAAAATAAAGGCAAAAAAAAAAAGCTTCTAGATACTCTTTTTCATACTTCCCGCTCTTCTTCATTCTTCTCATTGCTCTCAGCTTTATCCCTTTATAAAATATTCTATATAATTTTAATTCATATATATATATATATATATATATATATATAGGTACCGATGGTAGAAAACAAATAATAATCAAATAAAATTGACTATTATTTTTCTGGAAAGAAGGGAAGAAAAGATGAAGAAAAGTGGCTAGTGTTTGGTGTTGGGTTTTTGCAAGAGTCGAGTGAGCACTCTTTCCTTAAAACCTTATTTGCCACCTCCCAAAAGATGCTAGGAGCGTTGTGGCCTAGGCTTCCCAGGATAAAACTTGCTATGATTCAGTGTTTGAGCATTCAAACAAAGAATCCGGCGAGCAAGACGTGGTTATGAACACAGTATGACTAAGAAGAGGAGTAGAAGCAGAATTTTGAGGCTGGAAAAACAATGTTTCGTGCAGTGTTCTTGCTGTTCTCACAGTGTGTAAAACTATACTGCCTCTACCCTCTCTTATATAGGGTTGAAGGAGCCAATAGCCTTTATTATGGCAATTAAAAATGACATTAAAGCTGTCTTCCAACAGTTATAACAGCAGGCCACTACTTGGGAATTGAATTCAGAATTGAAAAATTGGGATTAATAGACAATTAATTCCGTAACAGATGAATTCAATCCCCTCAACAGTCAGAACTTTCGGGTTCCAGACCGTTAGCGTACAGGGTTCGGTCTCAACTTTCGACCTCATCCAGTTTCGGCCCTTGCACCTCTCGTGGAGTTGTAGCACGAGAGTTGTGCTCTCGGTGCACCACAACCTCTCGTGCTCTCTTGTAGCACGAGAGTAGGTGCTCTCGGTTCGGTTCTAGCCGAACCAAGTGGACTTGTAGCACGAGAGTAGGTGCTCTCGGTTCGATTCTGGCCGAACCAAGTGGAAAATGATACCGAAGTTTGGCATAATTTAGCCCAAAGGCCAGTCAATTTCTGGACGACATTCGTGCCCCCAGGTGCCGGCGCACACGAGCTCAGCCAAAGGCCAGCTAATTTCCGGACGACATTCGTGCCCCCAGGTGCCGGCGCACACGAGCTCAGACTTGAATCAAGCCTTTTTCAATCTCTGCTAGTTGGAAATATCATGTTAACTATTTGTCCACTTCTTTCAATTCTCCATGCTAATTATTTGTCCACTAATGTTTTTTTAGTCTCATTTAGGACCTGTCCAGGTGACAACGAAGGATGCAGGAGATGGAATCACTCTATTGCAATTGCTTGTTGGGTCTACATTTGATAGTAGTCAACTTGTTTTGACAGCATGTATGAGCTTACTGAATCCAAATTCCAAGAATTGAGAAACAAGCATCGACCATCTATTAAGAATGCACTCGAAGAGCGATCTAAAGGTTCTAAGAGGCGAGTTAGACTCAGACTGATGCATCAGGTGTGTTGTCTTGAAAAGATGGGTGCTATATTTGCATAACTCTGCAAATCCTGAGTGGTTAGGTTCTTTAAACTTGAACAATTCCACCTCACTAAATGATGAAACGTACAAGTCCCTTATGAAGAAGATTAAGTACTTTATGTTTTTATGACTTTTTTTGGTGTATGGCAATAATGCATTCCTTAAATATTTATAGACATGATACGATTTTTTCGTTGTAAATAATTTTGATATTTAAATATATTTTCATTTTGAAATTAGATAATGTGTACATTACTTTGTTGATGATATAGAATGTATTAACAAGTAAAACAAAATTATAGTAAGATCAAAATAATAAAAACAATTTATATGAATATAGATTTTCCTGCCAACAGTTGGTCACAATTTCCGACCAACAGTTAGAAGGGGGGATTCTGACCACATGTTGGATGGAAATTCTGACCCGTGTATGGAATTGAACGGAAATTCCCATTCTAAAAAAATGGTGGGTTACCTGTGACACCCCGTAAATCTAACCCTTAACTGAGATTAATTGAAGAATTAATCCTAACTTTCCTTTGATAATTTCCTCTTAAATCCTGAAATTTGATAGTCGAGGGACTAGAATTTGACTAGTCTCATTAGTCAACCATGTGTACCTTTTGCCTTATGCTTTGAACCTCAACCCTTTTGTCTTCCTAACTTTAGTAAGGGTAAAGTTGACCTTTCACACATGTTTGAGGAAATTTCAATTTTGGTCATATGACTATAGGGGTCTTGTTAATTTTAGTCTCTAACTTTCAAAAGTGTCAATTTAGTACCTTAATTATGCAATTTTTGTCACTCCGACCAAATTGCCGGCCAAATTTGGCCGGAAAATTTTAATAATTAAAATAATGAGGATATTTGGGTCGTTTCACACTTCTTTTCTTCTTCTCCGGCGAGTCCATCACTTTCTCTCCCGTTTACACATGTTCCCCGCGGGTGGGGCGGCGGGTAGGCCACTGCCCGCCGTTCCGCTCGTGGGGTACACCCTGTATACAATTTTCCCTTCGGGGATTTTCATCATCAAGGTCAAGTTCAAGTCCAAAACACCCAAAATCTCACACACAACAAAGATATGACTTGAACCCAAGAAATAGCCGAGCAATGACATTCAAGAAACCTAAATACAAGCTCTAAACATGCATCATCACAAGATCATGCATCAAATCTCACAAATCACATCAAGAACATCAAATAGAAGCCAATAATCATCATTTAAGTAAGAAAATAGGTTTTGTATAGCATGAGTTACCTTTGTAGACCAACAACCACTCATTTTCACCCTCTTAAACCTTTCTTAGAGCTCTTCTTCCTCACCAACTTCTTACACAAACCAAAACACAAGAGAGATTCTAACTTTAGATAAAGACACCCAAAAGATGGCTAAAAACACTAAAGAGCTAATAACCTTACCCTTTCTTATGCTTGGGAAGAAGAAAGTAGGAATCTTGAAGGAGGATCTTGCAAGGCTAGGAGGTTCACCTTCTTGCTTGAAGAATAAACTAGGTTTTTCTTAGAGAGATGTTAGAGTGTTTGAGGCTTAGACTTGAATGATGAATGAATGAATTGTCTTACTAGAGATGACTTGAACAACAATTCATGGGTGAAAAACCACTTTTACCCTTACTAAGGTTGGAAAGACAAGAAGGTAAGGGTACAACCCATAAAGCACAAGGTACACTTAATTGACTTAAGTGACTAGTCAAAATCTAGTCCCTCGACTATTAAATTTCAGGATTTTTAGAAATGACTTAGCAAAGAAAGCTTGGATTAATTCTTCAATTAATCCTCAATTAGTATTTAGATTTACGGGGTGTCACAGGTGTGACATAACATCTTCCCGTTAAAGAGTTTTGCTTACGCTAGTTTAATGGTTTATGATTAGACTGTCTATCTCTTTAAACTAAGTTTTAAATTTTGGTAAAATCGGAGGTGTTACATTACCCCTCCGAAATTTCCGTCCAACTTTGACCAGTTGAACTCTATTTCCGTCCAACGTTTGATGTTGGATGGAAAAATCGATGACCAATTTTACGATCATCATTTTGGTCGGAATGTTGGTCGGAAACCCATTTTCCGACCAATAAACCCTGTTTTCTGTTGAACGGGAATAACAAGTTTCCAACAGTGAAAGTACAGTAGGCAAACTGTGCAGATACTAGTAAACCTAGCTAGTATGGTACATTAATAGACCTTGAATAGAGTTCTCAAGTAACAATGAATATATTTCTCAAGTAACTAAGAAATACCACAAATTATCTTAAAAAAAAAAAAAAAAAAAGGAATACCATGAATTATGATTTAGTATACATGTGGGAGCTTCTGTTTTAAGATGCAAGTTGGATTTTAAATAATCAAGGAGTGGATGGTTATTTCTAAACTATATGATCGAAAATAAATCCGGTTATAAAATGATCCCTTTTTAGCCCAATCATCCGAAACAATTTTAACATAGATGTATGCCAGGAACCACATAGAAAGAAGGAAAACAAAGACAAGATGAACTCCAGAACCGCATCCTCATTAGATCACCGCAGAATCCAGATACAACATGTGTAAACAGAATACAATACTTGATCCGATATAATAATAGGATAATAATGGCCATCAAATATATATTTACAACAAATCCAACATTATCCTAAAATAATTACTAAAATTATCTAAACTACATACATATCAATAAATACGATATTTATAATAAAATTTCATTTTTTTAGTAGTACTGTATCTAAAACATAGTAATTTTCAATCCAGGTTATATCACTGGTTCATGTCCCCTTTTTGTACCTTATGCTATAAAAATTGTACTACATAATTTTTTGTACAAAAATATCTATACAGTTATAACTTCTATTATCTTTTCATCGCGCATATAAAATACTAGTATATTACAACATATCTCAACCTATTGAGATTCTCACTAAGGTTTAAACCTATAACCCCTCATTTGGGAGAGTTATAGTTATGCCACTTAACCACAATGTCTTTAGCAATTTATATAAAACATTTATTAAAACTACTCTAAATAATGCACCTAAATTAGGCCAATAGTTATGCTGTGCATGGTGCACACGGTTGCAAAACGACGTCGTTTTGACTAAAAACGCACGTTCCATTTAAAAAAAAAAAAATCAGTTTCGATTCCTCTCAACAACATTATTGTGGATATATAGTGATGAATTATTGTGGATATATAGTTATAAATTTGTGGATATATAGTTATGAATTTGTGGATATATAGTTATGAATTTATGGATATTTAGTTCATTCATTGTGGATATTTAGTTCATTCATTGTGGATATTTAGTTAATTCATTGTGGATATTTAGTTCATTCATTCTGGGTTTTGTGTTATTCATTCAGTGTGGATATATAGTTATGAATTTGTGGATATATAGTTATGAATTTGTGGATATATAATTTAAATTATGCACAAAAAAATGCTATTGCCGGGAATCAAACCTGATTTTTTTTTTAAAGTGGGACGCACGTTTTTAATCAAAACGATGTCGTTTTTGCAACCGTGTGCACCATACATGGTGCACACGGTTGCACAGCATAATTTGCGCAATTAGGCTTGTTAAACTTCTCCACGTTCAAGGTTTTATTTGTTCCCAAGGCCCAAGCAAACACACACAACAAATACTTATAGACAAATCATGATTAGAACATGCAACATCAAGAGTTCATGTTTAGCATCCTGGAAATATAATACAATTGAATTACAACAAAACATTCATTCATTCATAAATGAATTGTCTTTTATGGTAGAATGTTCGCAAACAAGGGATTAATGAGGGGAAAAAAGAGAATGCAGAAATATGAAATGAATACACAATCTAATAGAAATGAATATGATCTGGAAGTACCATTCTTCATGTTTTCAAGAAACACTTGATAAATTAAAGTAAGACAAAAAAAAGCACACTTCTATCATGCTCTACTGCACCTAAAATTCTATAACGAAGTGGACCAAAAGAGTCAGAATCTTTAGCATTACCTTCATTTCCTCGTCTAACTTTGAGCACTTTGATCTGCAAACAGTAAAAAGTTACAATTTAGAAACCACATAATGAAGATTTTCACTTAAAATAGTTTCAAGAAACACATTACCAAGTGTTGAGGTCACAGAACCACCTCGTAAAAACTGATGTTTGATTCCATTCAGCTTTGCTACGATTTCTGTCATATTTAACCGCTTTTCTGGTGACTCCATAGCACAATTCAATGCCAGTTCCAATATAGAGGATACACACTGTAATTTCACAGTGAAGTCTCTATCCTCTTCCCCCAGTAAGTTGGGATCTACAACTTGAAGTACATGATGAGGTAAAGAATCCCTTATCCAACTTCTCAAGCTCATATCTTCACCGAAAACTTCATCCGTGGGCCTTTTTCTTGAAAATGTTTCCATCAACACAATTCCAAAGCTGTAAATGTCGCATTGTGTTGATACCATTCCCGTCAATCCATACTCTATGATTATGAAAACTACAATTATCATATTTGAAATAGAAAACGCACAAATATATGCCTTTGACGACAACTTGCAAGTATTAAATTTTAGAGTGAACTCCATTTTTGGTCCTACTGTTATAGGGACGTTTCCAATTTCAGTCAACTTTAATTTTTTTTGCCACTTTACAATCACTGTTATTGAATGTATTCCACTTTTAGTCCACCGTTAATATTTTCGTCAAGAGGTCGTATAATCAAAGGATATTTTGGTCTTTTTATGTTTGTCTCTTCTCTTTTAATCCAGGCGCTTCGTCCTCCTCCTCCGATATTCGAAGATGGCTCTTCGAACAACGAGAATGGGAAGCCAAAGCTACATTGTTTCGTTCGTTCCAACATGGGCCGGCGAAGTTTCTTAGGTTTTAGGTTTAATGTTTTCATGATTTCTTTAGTCAAACATAGTCTTGGATGAGAAGAAATGTCAAAATACCCCTAGATTACACGACCTCTTGATTGAAATACTAACGGTGGGACTAGAAGTGGAACACATTCAATAATAGTGGTTATAAAGTGACAAAAAAAATTAAGGTGGACTAAAATTGGAAACGCCCCTATAACAGTAGGACCAAAAATGGAATTCACTCTAAATTTTATGAATAATCTGAATGAAATACTAGAATAGTATTGTGTTTACCTGGTGCCATGTAACCCAATGTTGCTAGAGTTTCTGTTTGAGTGAAGCTCTCTTCCTCGGTTAACAACTTTGTCACACTAAAATCACTTACATGGGCAACCATTTCTTCATCTAATAACACATTAGCAGGCTTTAAATCACAATGAACCACAGGTGTTGTGTAACCATGATGAAGATACTCTAAAGCATATGCAACATCAATCATTATATTTATTCTTTGAACAATATCTAGGAAGTTACTTTGTGAATGCAACCATTGGTCAAGACTTCCGTTGGGCATGTACTCAAGGACCAAAGCCTTAAAGTTGTCAACAAAGCAACCGGTAATCACCTTAGTAAGATTTCGATGGCGCAAATTCTTTAACACTTCACACTCAACATCAAAACTCTTAAACGCAACATCTGATTGGTTAAATACCTTCACTGCAATAGGCATCTCGTCATCAAGAATCCCTTTATAAACTGAGCCAATACTCCCTGAACCTATGACATTATTTTGGCTAAAGCCACATGTTGCCCTGGAAAGTTCAGCATAAGAAATCTTTAATTCTGCCCATGGACTGTAGATATCCTTTGTACTTGTAACTCTACACCCCTTTTGCTTCTTTCTAAGGAGAAGCGCAATAATTACAAAAGTAATTATCAGTGCAGCTCCTAAAGGTGCAAGTATAAGGGGAAGTACTTTGTGAATCTTTGAATGGTGGGTGGAATGGCAAGGTGGGACATGAAAGCTCGGAATAATTCCACATAACCCTTCATTAGACATGAATGATGCACTTGTTAAATTTTTAAAACACCCTCTTGATGGAATTTCGCCACTCAATTGATTGAATGACACATTGAAGTATTTAAGGTATGCTAGTCCCTCCAAAGACATTGGAATTGAACCAGAGAGTTTGTTGAAAGATAATTCCAAGAATTCCAAGGAAACAATTTGACTTATTTTCTCTGGAATATTTCCTTCTAGTCTATTTTGACAAAGAGAAAGAGTTTGCAAATTCTGCAATTGTCCAATAGTGATAGGGATATTCCCCAAAATCTGATTGTTGGACAAGTCAAGAAAATAAAGTGCCTTTAAACCATTGATTTCAATAGGTAGAGATCCATCTAGGAAATTAGAACTCAAATCAAGCACCAACAAATCTTTGAGAGAACACAAACTTGAAGATATCCCAGAAGACAAATGATTTGAACCTAGATAGACATTTCTAAGGGAAGTGCTATTACCAAAACAAGTTGGTAAGCTACCAGAGACTTGATTATTGCTTAATACTAATTCACCCAGAGATTGGAGTTCACAAAGGCTATGAGGAATGGGGCCACCTAATTTGTTATTACCAAGATTCAACCTTTGAAGCTTTTGTTCCCCACCAAACATTGCTGGAATAAACCCACTCAACTCATTGCCATACAGATTCAAGTCAATTAAGCCACTTAAGTTGCCGAGTTGATTGGGAATGGTACCCTTTAATCCACAATCCATAATTGAGAGAAATTGAAGAGAAGATGAAAGATTTCCTATTGATGCAGGAAGGGTAGCAGCATGTAGAGGGTTATCATCTAAGCGTACTTCAATTAAATACTTGCAATTTACCAAGGAGTTGATGATACTTAGCTCTGGTGATGCTGCATCATTGGTGAACATGTTACTAAATAAATGCAGTCGGTTTAGGATCCTTAGGTTGCCAAGAAATGTGGGCAAGCTGCCATTGAATAGGTTGTCGCTAAGGCATAAGAGAGTAAGTTTGGAACAATTTGAGATAGAATCTGGTATCACTCCAGAAAGGAAATTGCTTTCAAGATAGAGCTCTTGTAGTTCAGGTAGAGCACGCCCAGTGGTTGTAGGAAGAGTGCCCATAAGCTCATTGCCCGAAAGTGAAATTGTTTGCAATGATGAAATGTTGAAGATTCCCACTGGTATGGACCCTCTTAAGTTAGCATTTCCTATTTCTAAATGCTCCAACATATCAAGTTTCCCCAACTCTTGTGGTATTGAACCTGCCAAATGCATGTATGTTCATTTTTCTGTGAGATGATTGAATGAATGCAAACACCTAAATATAATATAAGAGACATGCACCACATTTTAATTAAAATATATGTAATATTTTTATATATTATAATAAGTACTTTCTCTATTCTATTTAGGGTCACACTTGTGTAAGACTGTCTCACACATTCCTATCTGTGAGATGGGTTTGGTCAAAATGAAAATGTAATACTTATATTGAAAATTATAATACTAATAAGGAATAAAGTGTTTTTTACTTATATGTGGAGGTGTAATACTTTTGAGGACAAATGTAATACTTTTGCATTTTGATGTAAAAAAAAATAAGTATATACGGCTGTTATATACATAACCGTCGTATATACTTTCAAAATTTAAAAATAAAAAATAAAAAGTAGATATACACGGTAGTTATATACACAACCGCCTTATATACTTTCAAAATTTAAAAAAATATATAAAAAATGAATTAAGTATATTCATAACCGCCATATGTGCTTTTAATATTTTAAAAATAAAAATACAAATTAAGTATGTACTACGGTTATATATATAACCGCCGTATATACATCTATTTCAAAAAAAGTATAAAAGATAATATAGTATATACGACAGTTATTCGTATATACATCAATATTTAAAAAGTTAAAAAATTAATTGTAGTATATACACCGTTGTATATACGTTTATTTAAAAAAAATTTAATATAGTATATACGACAGTTGTAACAATGACTCCAAATACGAGGCAGTCTAGAATTCTTATTTCTTGTAGGACTCTTGGCCCAAAATATGTATAAATACACCCCATACATGGGGAGAAGGGAAGTATTTTTTTCACTATTTACAAGCAATTCTCAATAATACAAAATATTTATTCTTTCTAAATTCTCTCCATATATTCTTTCTATATTTTCCCCTATACTCATTATTTTTACGATTGTCTTGGCCAGCCGTTGACTGCCCAAAACTAATAAAACCAACAATGGTGATGTGGAAGAGTTGGGCCCATAAATTGGGGAGATAAGTAGAGAACCATTGTGGATGCCCTTAGGGAAACGACAATGCAATGTTTGGCAAATGACAAATAGCTAATAGCGGATAGTTGATTAAGTTTGCTGATAACTGATAGCTGATTGAGTTAGCTGGTTTGGCTAGCTGATTGAGTTAGCTAGTTGTAAAAAAGTATTTGATAAATTAGTTGTTTACTTTTAGTTGATTGTATGTAAAATGTCCTATAATGTCATAAACATATTGTGCTAATTTATTAACTCTTAAATTACTTTTATAATATTTATTTATTTTATTATTATTATTATTATTATTATTATTATTATTATTATTATTATTATTATTATTAGTGAAATGGAAAAGAAAATTATTGTTGTTGTTACGGAAACAAAAAGAAAAGGGGCAAGGCAGATGAACGACAATAAGAGATATAAATGTTAGAGATTGCAAGGGTATAACAATAATTTTATAATTAAGGCCAATCAGCTAAACAAAAACTCTACTCTTCTTAGCTTTTTAAATTTTGACTTATTGCCCCAATAAGCTAATGTAATAAGCTATTTTACCAAACACTTAAAAGAGCCCATGGATTAGTTAAACCAGCTAAAATTGACTTATTTATCAAACATCTCCAATATCTAGTCTTACCAAGTCCCGTGGAGTAGTAGCGTATACCAAAATATCATAGGGTTTTGTGGTTAATGGTGTAAGCTAAGGGGCATTCATGGCACCCATATAAAGGGTCGGTTCGTGATTAGATACCTAACTAATCGAGCAACTAACGAGGGATCTCCCTAACCACCTCGTTCTCAAGTCTCCATAAACGACACCAATGATAATTTTTTACTTCTAAGCCCAACACTACAAAAACTAGGTAAGAGATATTTTGGGCTCAGAAAAAATGGAAGGGATATGAGTTGAAAACTAGATGACATATATAGCCAATATCATTTCAATATAGCCCAGGAGGTTGAGACCAACAAGGGTAGCATGAACTTGCCGGCGCCAAACTGGGAAATTGATGGTAGTGAGTTTAATGGAAAAGTGTGTGGGAGCATTGAGTTGGATGATTTCATTGGTGGTAGTAGAAGCCATCGGAAAAAAAAAAAAAACGGAGAAGTTCTTTCGTAGGAGAAAGCTGGCTCTTGATACCATATAAGATTATGAACTGTATGAATTTAATTAACACAAACAACAAGCTATAAATAGCATACAAGGGAGAGAAGCTAGCAGGTGGTTAGTAGGAAGTTGTAAGCACCAGTTTAATACTGCTATATTAAAGGAGAATAATTAAAACTAAATAGAGACAAAATGTATCAGCCACAAGTATCCTTAATAGAATGTTGATGGCCTAAATGAAACTCATTAAGGTTTGGGCTTGAGGAACTTGAGCCTCAAGGATCATAATCATAACAAAAGCTTGACTAAAAGGGTTGAAAGTGTTTCGAGAAAGGCAAGTAGGCCGGAATAGGAAATCATGTAGTTAGAGAAGAGAAATTAGTATGGTCGTCACTTGAAGAAATGCATTAGAGGTAATGTTGATAGGCATAAAGGGTTCCTCCTTCAATTTTTTATTTTATTTTTCAAGCAAGAAAGTTCATTCATTCAAGTCGAAACTCAAAACACCAACAAGAAAGGAAGGAGGGTTGTAAAACCACTCCTTACATTCTGACAAAGAACAAGACTCCCTAGCAAGCTTGTGAGCAGTTCCATTCGCGAAAGTTTTAACAAAAGTCAAATCCACATAAAGCATAGTTCTTGCAATTTCATTTGCATCATTTAATAAAAGATTAAAAGTTGAATCCAGCGAGGTGGCTTGAAGGCCATTATATTAATCACAATAAGAGCATCGGTTTCAACTTGAATATGGTCCTTCAATCCTTAGAAGAGTCAACTTTAAGAGGTAGTGTATAGGGCACACAATATTAAAAATAACACTTGAGTTAATCCCCAAGTTGTCCATTCTTGCTTTGTGTCTTTTCCTTCTACATTTATGTTTCTTTATATGTTTTTTTTTTTTTACTTCTTATGTTGAAATGCTTGGTGGGCATCATTGTGTTGATGGTGGGAGCTAATATAGATATTGGTGTATATATGCCCTAGTGATTTGAATGTCTATTACAATAAAGTTTCTTACAAGTTTTGCCATATTTTTTTAGTCGGGACAAATTTAATTTCTCACACACCAATTAACCTAATAATAGTCCTTTGATTAATATCCCACTTCACAATATTTATTCTGCAGTTCTACTAGCACTACTATCTACCAACAAAACATTAAATGTACCTTTGAAGAAGTTGTCTCCCAAATACAAGTACTTGAGTGTGGTTAAATTCCCAATTTCCTTCGGTATTATTCCTGAGAAATAGAAAAACAAAACTTTGTAGTGAGAAAAAATTATGAAGCTTTATTGTTTTTTTAGTAGTATCTAATTTATTATACAAAGAGGTACCGAAGAGTTTGCATGTTGTTATGTAAATAAAGATAATACAAAGAATTGTAAAGCACATATCTCCTTTGGAACAACAACTGCAAATGAATTTCATATTAATGAACAATAATATAAGAGATAGGCTACCAGGACT
>NW_017616843.1:2722623-2920123 GCF_001879475.1 Ipomoea nil
TTCACCACTAACAAACTTTGTTAATATTAACAATGCATTTTAAATTTCTTAATTTTGAACGATATCTTAGTCATTTTTCATTTATATAATTTTGTATTAATTAACCGTTAAGGTTTGCAGATCCTTTTTTTGTTTTTGTTTTTTTATAGCGTAGCTAAAACTTCAAAATTGATTTGGTTTTCAAGCTATGTTCACTAAATATTACTAGTTGAAATAAATATTATAAATTTAAGTACTTTTTTGTTTCCATTTTAATAAGTTGAAGTGTATTTTCAATCTATAAGCACTTTCATTTCACATGCCGTTTCCATTTCTTAAGAAAAAAAATAGTGGTACAACAATACTACCAACTGCATACAGTTTCTCGCCTACATGCAATGAAGACATCACAAAAATAAGCATATTAGATCATTGATTGAAATGAAAAACTAATATGAAACATTATCTCGCTCAAAGAAAAGCTAGAGTGAAAATATAATATAAATATACATATTGTAATTTACAAATCAATGTTTACCATTTGAGGATGATCCCTTAGTTATCTTAAGTCTGGTTGAAATATTGTTGGAGGTGTTCCTCCATGCATCAACTGAATTGATAACATTTGGCTTGGGAGGAACGTCATCTTCATCACTTAAAGTGGATGGAACTCAAACACCTCAATAGTCTCATTAAGTAGTTAGAAAATTTCAAAGTAGAGAACATAACGCTTAAATGAGAGTGTAAATCAAGAGAGATTAGGGAAGAGAAGCTTAGAGAGCCTATTAACATGTATGCTGGTCGGCGATAGCTCCAAATTAATGGAGACATTGTTAAAATTAAAAAATCCATTAAGGGATAGAATTGAGCTTGGTTTTGATCCTTCATATTCTCAATCACCAAATAATATCGGAGTGGTATTTCTTAGGAATCCAATCTCCGATCCAACTAACATATGCAAGGGAACATGTTCATGTATCACCTCAAGCTGAGCATGGAGCCAACATCATCATATCGGCAAGGCTTAGGTTAAAGAGTAATGTCATTTCCCCAAGTATAAAAAGAATACAAACTCTAATTAAGTAATTAAAAACCAAAGAGGCTAAGGAATGTTAGTATAATATTTGTATTTGGCGTATTTTTAATTAAAACTAATTTAGATTAAGATAGGTTATTTTGTTAATTTCTTAATCTTGGAAGCATGGGCGAAGTCAGTATGGAGACAGTGAGGGCAGCTGCCCCCCTCTCCCACCACACCTCACCCCTTATATATATATATATATATATATATATATATATATATATATGTTGCTCAAAGATAAAATGTTTAGATAGTTAAGTATGTATGTGTTGTAGTAGAGGTAAAGAGGTTGAATCTCCTTGCTTGATTATTAATTATTTTTTCCAAAATATATCATTCGTCCTCACTTCATGAAATTTCTGGCTCCGTCCTTGATTATGTCATCACCTAATATAAATCTTTTTTTAAAATCCCTGATATAAATGTTAAATGTGTGATGGTGTAAAGTAAATGTAGTATATATTATCCATGTGTACAATAAGTTATGATATAGAGAAGATGAGATAAAGAGATTTGTAATGGTGTAAATTAAATGTAGTATATATTGTCCACGATCGGTCAGTTTAAGAATAGTCGAGGAAGCTGCATTTGATTCTGTCTACTAACCTATTGAGTCACCGTGATTTACATCTTCCTACATGCTCTGTCGGGTCGGAGTGTGGGGGCCCTTAAGATTGGGGATTCAACCTTTTAGGGTAAGAATAGTCGAGTGGGGGCCCTTAAGATTGGGGATTCAACCTTTTAGGGTAAGAATAGTCGAGGAAGTATGATTGATTTACAGAGAGATATATATACAGAGACGGAGTCGGGGGCAGTTGCCCCCCTCCCCCACCATTTTGAAAACAGTAGGTAACTAAATGAATTTTCTATTTTGTTGTTTCAATGTGACAACATACTATATCAAGAAAAATGCAATTTCTAACATATCTTTTAAAAACTATAATTTAAATAAAATACATAATTTAAATTATGTTGATAATCATAAACATCAATTGAATTATAAATATAAAAATGACAAATTTTCTTTAAAGTATACTATGGGCATACTTTATTTGCTTGTTGATTAAACCAAGTTACTAGAGCTGTCAAAACGGGCAAGCTTAGCCCATACGGGCTGACCCGTCTCGGGTTGAACATGAAACGGGTTAGGTCGGGCCGACCCGTTTGCGAGGTTTGGATTTTCCCAACTCAGACCGTGTAGGACGGGCTAAACGGGTCAGCACGGCAGTCCGTTTTTTATTATTATTTTTTAAATTTATATTATTTATATTATAATAAAAATTTTATAGGGCGTTTGGTTGGAAGCAGGGAATTAGAGGGGAAATGAATTGTAATTCTGTGGGAAAAGAATAAAGTGAAAATTTAAATTACATTGTTTGGTAGAAATGAATAGAACGATGGGGAATTGAGAGGGAAGAAGTGAATAAATACTAAAATGCCCTTATATAATAATGAGGGTAAAGTGGTAATTTACAATGGAATTACAATCCCACAAAGTATGGAATTGCAATTCCTAGGGAGTTGCAATTCCATCCTACCAAACACCCCATTAATGTTGTATAGTCTAAGATCGAACCCCCAACCTTTAAGTTAACAACTGAGACTATTTCCAAGAAGTTAGATACCAAAGATCTGAAATGTTATCATTATTTTAATCATACTAGTATACCAATGCTGAATGAAGTAATATTCTTCTCCCGATGAAGTAATATTCTAGGAGTAGTAGGTGTAGAAAGTTTCAAAGTCAAAATGTAAACCTTAATACATCCCATTGCCAATGCATGCATGTCTCCTATCAGTACGCAATTCATAACGTCCATATATTATATATATACTTTTTTATTAAAAAAAATGCTGATGCAATTAATTAACATAAAATATATGAAGTCACATTAAAACATATGTATAAATTTTTTTTTTTTTTTTTTTTTTTGGGGGGGAGGGGGCGGGGGGGGGGGGGGGGGCAATAGTTATGCTGTGCAACCGAATGTACCATGCGCATGGTGCATACGGTTCAAAACGACGTCGTCTTGATTAAAAACGCGCGTCTCACTTTAAAAAAAAAAAATCAGGTTCGACTCTCAGCAATAGCATTATTGTGGATATATAGTTATGAAATTGTGGATATATAGTTATGAAATTGTGGTTATATAGTTATGAATTTATGGATATTTAGTTCATTCATTGTGGATATTTAGTTCAATCATATATTGTGGATATTTAGTTCATTCATTGTGGATTTTTACTTCATTCATTCATTCATTGGGGATTTTTACTTCATTCATTCACTGTGGATATATAGTTATGAAATTGTGGATATATAGTTATGAAATTGTGGTTATATAGTTATGAATTTATGGATATTTAGTTCATTCATTGTGGATATTTAGTTCAATCATATATTGTGATATTTAGTTCATTCATTGTGGATTTTTACTTCATTCATTCACTGTGGATATATAGTTATGAAATTGTGGATATATATAGTTATGAAATTGTGGTTATATAGTTATGAATTTCTGGATATATAAAATTGCTATTGCTGGGAATCGAACCTGATTTTTTCTTTAAGTGGGACGCGCGTTTTTTTAACCAAAACGGCGCCGTTTTGCAACCGTAGCACCTTGGGTCGAGGCCCAAGCCGAGCCTCAGGTCGAGACCTTGGGCTGGGGCCTAAGCTGAGCCCTAAGCCAAGACCTTGGGCCGGGGCCCAAGGCGAGCCCCATACCGAGGGCTAGGTCGAGCTGCCCCGGGTCCAAACGAACCTATCTTGCTCTGCTCTGCCGGGTCGGTTTGCTCGATCGGGATCCATCTCCAATATATCTATCACATAGGTCGAGCCCGGGGCTCGGCCTAGGCGGCTAAGGTCCAACGCAAGGCTCCACCTCGGGGCCTTGGGTCCAAACGAACCCATCTTGCTCCACTCTATCGGGTCAGTTCGCTCTGCGTCCATCTCCATTATATCCATCACCAGTTTCCCACTCTCCGAGTTGTGAGTATTCATCAGCGAAAGAGAGTAAGTAACCACCACACCGCAACTCTCTTTGTTGTGTACTTGGAACTATTTTGATGTTGAACGAAGTATTTAACTTTTCTCGTCATTGCTTGAACTTGTGTCTCCTGCTTTGCCACCTCAATGCACCTTCCATATTTTTTGTCGAGCCCTTGCTCACTGAGGGGTGGGGGGGGGGGGGGGGGGAGACGAAGCCGTGTCCAAGCCCTTGCTCGATTGGCCTTGGACGAGCCCTAGCTCGACTTGCCTAGGCCGAGCCCCCGGCTCGATTCGCCTCATGTGGACTTTGCTTCAATTCTCAACCTAAGCCCGGGCATTGGTCTCTATTTGGAGGTCGGACCTCCTGCCATGGGCTCGGTTTTTTTTTTTTTTTTGGTAGGCTAGTCCTTTGGTCAAGGGTTTACCTTGGTCAACGGTTTAACTACATAAGTTCATAAATCTAACTCCATAACCCATAAATCCATTACATCACTCAAATGATCAAATCAAACTCCATAAGTTTTAACTCATAAGTTATCCTGTATAGCTTTTATATCTTCATGTATTTCGTATCAGCTAGCGTTAGGTTTTCTCTCTCCTTCTCCAATGGCATCCATTGATCCAATTAATTAAATTAAAGGTAAGAAAATAAATGGCGAACTGGTTGGTAGAGTGGTGTGCCTGTGCAATGAGACTGCTGAAGAATGGAGGAATGACGAATGTTCTAACCTCGGCCACGATTGTAAAAGACTTTGTTAACATTGTAAGCAAGATAAGATGCTCAATGAGACAAGAAGTCTCAATTTCAATTTAATTCAACTTATATGAATATTTAAGATAAATAAATTAATTAAAAAAAAAAAAAAAAAACAAAAGTCAGTTCTTTTACACAGGCCAAAGTGAAAATAAACCACAACCTGTTTAAAAACAAACAATAATGATTAAGATTGAACAAATCTCACAACCTATATGAAAATAAAAAAGAAAAAATATGGCAATATACATTTTTCTTCTACAAAGCCATTCCCCTTTCCAGTTTCCACAGTCAGAACCTAAACTGTGTGAAGAATTTGATGCAGATTCTTTATGTGATCTCTGCTGACTGCCAAGAATACTTTTCATGTACCAATGAAAAGTTGAATGATATAAACAGCTTCATATCATATATATCCAAATAAATAGGCTGTATTTCTGGAACCTAACGAACTTTCGTGCTTTTTTCTTTGCTGACATGAATCCACTAGACAAACCTGGGGAGGAGGATCATAAATGTGTGAGAAGTGAGAAGGTTGTGTAACCTGAAATTTGCATTTGAAGCAACAAAGTGTATAGTACATTAGTACCGGTAATCTGCTATAGCATAGTGAATAGAACTGAAAGAGAAAGACATCCAAAATGGCAAGAAAATAATGCAAATGGACCAAACCACACTAAAAGATTGAATCCAATCAATCAGTTAGTCTAACTCATGACCTTATAAACCCATATATTCTCTCTTATTTTTGAAATAATTATTGCATTTCAAAGGCCATGAGTCCTGGGAGGCGGGTATTATGTTTTAGAATCCTTACCTGACTAGCATTACTTCATGAGTGCATCCCTATAAAGATAAATGAATTGGCCTTACATCATGTAATGTTCTCAATAATTTAAAAAAAGATAAAAAGATAGTGAGAAATGTACTATACCTATTATAACTGGCAAGCACACACTGCAGTAAATGAAGGTGTACCAATATCCTATGCCCCAATGAAATATCGATCTCGATGGTGATAACTTAAAGATTCTCCAGCACAGTATGCAGTTGAGGAATCTGCCGACGAAACAATGGTTCTAGGCGGAAAGCAGGGGTACCAGTCCGCCACCTATTACTATCATACATTTCATTCCATGCTTGTACAATCTCGTCAATCTTGAACCCTGAATTAGATCATAGTAAACTGGTAAATAAAAGTATAACCTAATTAATTAAGAAAACTTTGTTGGCAGAAATTGAAGCATGTGCTCCATCTCAACTGCTCTGATACCAAATAAAAGCCTAAGCTGATAGTTGGATTGCACATTAATGGTTATATGCTCAACAGCAGATAGTTGTTATTTTACCTTCCAAAGCCGTATCATTAGAGTTATGGTTCTTTATCATGACAGCTATATCGGTTTGAGATGCTCCAGCGAGTTCAAACTTTTCGACTGCAACCTCTAAGCACTCCTCCCATGTTGGTAAACCCAATTTATACTCCATAACGGAACGCTCGTAGAGTAAGGCACCCCATAAGAGGTAAATCTGAGACCTCATGTTTGAGGCTTGCTCTTCAGCTTCGTCGGGTATGACATCTTTAAGTAGTCCATCCAACCCCATTTTACGCAACAGAGATTTATGTTCTTCGTGTTTGGAAAGTCCATTGAGACGCTGTTCTTCCATCTCCTCCCACATCTGCAGCCCTCTCTCCATGTTGTCCTCGGCCTTGTTATACATATCCAAGACCTCGGTGGATGGGGCGGTCTCTAAATCGACTTTGTTCCCGCTCCCGATCACGTAATACCAGCGTAGTTTTGCTTGTTCGAGTTGTAGTTGTCCGAGTGCAAGAAGCCCTTCGTAGAAGTCTGGCTTGAGTTTTACAGCTTCTTCATACCTTTTACCCGCCATTGCATATTCGTTTTGTGCCCAGTCATATGCAGATTTAACCTGTTCCAAGATTGAACCCTTTGAACCGTCTTCTGTAAGGTATACTCGCTTCCTTGCCTTAGACATGTGAACATTTCCCCAATTAAACAAGGCTAAAGCTGCCATTTCTTGGAACTTTGCTGTGGCAATTTCGAAAAGCTCTTGGGCGTTTTCACCTGTAACGGTATCCTCCATGGCTTCCGAGTATAGCTTCATCCCGATCTCATGGATATCCAAATACGAATCACATTCGAAACCAACGTGATTCTTGAAAAGCTGTGCAAACTGTACTATCCAGTCCTCGACACAAATTGGCCCCCTCGCCACTACTCTGGCTTTTTCCAAGATACCTTCCTCGGTAACTTTAGCTATTTTCTGCTTTTTTGTATGCAGTTTTTCCTCTTCGCTCCATTCATAAACCGGCTCTCTATCCTGGCTAACTTCTTTGATGAACAGCTTTAACGAACTATTTGGATCGAGAGATGCCTCGGCCATCCTAAGCTCAGCAGTTGTTGTGATTGTAACCAAGTCGCCTTCTTGATCCTTATACTTTATAAGTATACCTCCCATATTTGGAAATCGTTTCAGAACTGCATCCCTTACCAGCCCGATACTGCAGTTAACGGGTAATTGTGCCCATCTTATATCCTCCTCGAGAACTATCTTCACAGTCTTCATCACCGTTTTTTCTTCCTTAATGCTTATTTTCTCATCTACCACCACCTTATCTTCAGCCTTCTTTTCTTCCTCCTCCTCAACCTTTTTCGCTTCAACGTTATCCTTCGATTCAACATTATCCTCGACTTTCTTCTTATCGTGTTTATGATGAGTCTTCTTCTTTTTCACTTTATCCCTTACCTTGCTAGCCGAAGAAGTGTCTGGAGGCTCAACAAAGTCGGGAGCCTGAACAATTTCTTTATCTTCAAGCACTAGACCTTTTTCCTCCATTTCCTTCTTGATTTGCTCGGAGACCTCCAATGCAGTCAAATTATTAGGCTCGATACTCAAAACATGGTTCACATCCCTCAACGCTAAATCCAGCCTATTCAAAGAGTCGTAGCACTTTGCCCTCTTCAGCAAAGCTTTGCTATACTTGGGAGTAACTTCGAGAGCTAAATTGCACTCGTTTATTGCTTTCGGGTACTCCCCTATCCCCATTTGCATATAGCAAGAGGCTAAGTTAGTACGCAAGAAAGCAACATCGATATGGTTCTTGGGGAGCAATTTGATGGCTTTCTCGTATTTTAACATTGCGCCCTCATAGTCATGCCTTTGGTACAATTTCTTCCCTTCTTCCTTGAGTTCTTGGGACATGTCGATGAAGACCGCTGTGTCCTCATCGAATGCCTTGCAGCTATAAGAACGCTCCACGACAGCTTTTCCGAGCTTGAAGCTCCCATTATTCGACCTCGATAATACACTACTGTTCTTCCTCCCAAGAGGCTTCCCCATTGCTTTCATTCCGAAAACTTCCCTCCCTACAAAACCCCAAAATTGTAGCTTTAATTTCACAAATTTTGTCAATTCTAATGACAAAACAGAGCTCAAAATTCATTCAACCTCAACATTTTGATTTGTAAAATGAAAACACAACCAAAACCAGAATATAAACCTCAAACTTTTGGAACCCCACTCCATAAAATCCATCAAACCATTCATAAAATTAAACATTCTCCATTATTAAATGGAAATTGAGACAATGAGAATTCAACTTAAAACCTCAACATAAGCTCAATTATTCCAAATCCCACTTCAGAAATTCATTAAGCCATCCACAACAGAGAAGAAAAAATGCATTATTTACATTTTCTCAATCCCAAAATGAAAACTAAAAGATCATAAATTTAAAACACAATAATGATAATAACATTTTCTTTCTTATTTAAAAAAACCTCATCAAGAAACCCAATCAACCATTTCATTTCAACCCTAACAAACATAAAAGAAATTTGAAAAAGAAAGAAATTTTTTTTACCTCCTGCAAATGTATCTCAGCCCACAAAATCAGGAATAATCAAATCCTAATCAGAAAGATGATAAGAATGATCACAGAGATGCAGTTTTTGTTTTTTAAAAAAATTATAACACAGAAAGGAAAATGAAAGAAGGTGTGATATGATAACAATGGAACCTTGATTAAAAGAATTGGAATATTATATCTGATGCAAAGATAATATGAACATAGAAGCTGTAAGGGAAAGGTGAAATGGGTGAGGGATTATGTTTTGTCTGGGATCTGACACGAACGGCGGCATGGATTACAGAGAGAGAATTATGGGAAATGTGAATTAAAATAAAGACTTTTTCTTTCTTTCATTCATTCATTCATTCCTTCCCATGCTTGCTACCATTCTGTTCTATGCGTTTAACTTAAAGACCAAGCCACACACTGCCAATCATGGGCTCATGGCGGGTCGCTCTCACAAATATTTGAAACTAATGAGGGAAATTTGTACTTTGGTCCTAAGTTTTTGATAAATAATGAACTTAGCCTATATACCTATGGAACAGGGTTCATATTGCATAGTGAACTCTGATCCAAAAATTATGGGGTCGTTTACTAACTTGGAAAAATGGAGGATTTTCTGGAAAAATAGAAAATTGGAGAAGTGGAAAAAGGAAAATTGGAAAACTTGTTTACTAAATTTATGTCTCCAATTTTAATCTCTATCTCCATTCTTCCACTTTCTATACAATTTTGGAGAAAGGAGAATCAGACTTCTCCAAATGGAAGAATGGAGGAAAACACGCGTGAACAGTACCTTTACAAAAGGTCTCCAGTTCGAAACCTGCTAAGCGTGCGCCTTGGTTTAATTTTCTTTTCTCTTCAGCCGTTTCACCTAACGGCCTTGCTGTGCGCCTAAATGCCTAATGGCCTTGCTGTGCGCCTAATTATTATATTAATATATAATAATAATAATTATTATTATTATTAGCTTCAGCTTTTTAGCTTCTTTTACAGTTTTTATTATTATTATTATTATTATTATTATTAGCCTCTTCTTCATAATAATAATAATATTATTATTATGGTTGTTGTTATTATTTTTGTTATAAAAATGTACAAATAATATATGAGATGATTGTACTTAATAAATAGAAAATTAGACAAATGAAAAATTAGAGAAATGGGGAATTGAAAGAATAGAGAAGAAAATTTGGAGAAATGAAAAACTGAAAGAATGGAGAAGAAAAATTGGAGAAATGGAAAACTGGAAGAATGGAGAAGAAAAATTGGAGAAATGGAGAAATGGAAAACTGGAAATGGAAAAACAGAGAAATGAAGTAAACGACCCCTATGTGTCTGCAGTCATTATATTTACTAGTTTTGTCTGTGCGCACGATGTGCAAAAACATATGCCCAATATTTATATTTTTTAAAATAATTAACAAATCCCTACTAATTAAAATCTATATGAAATCAAATTTATTTATTATAATAATTCAATATATATGTTTACAATTATTATTATTATTATTATTAAAGAATATAAGAAAATATATGGTGGATGCATGTGCATGGTAACAATAATAGAAAAGATAACGGAAGTTATAACGGTATGAGTATTTTTGTCAAAAAAATATATAGTACAACTCTAAAAGCACAATGTACAAAATGATTAGCATTAAAAACGTGGACATAAATGGGGGATATAACTTTGATTGAGACTTATTGGCCATGTTTGGTAAAATGGTTGTTAGATGTTAGCTGATTGTGTTAATTAGAGGATATAAATAGTTGATAACATTAGCTGATTGTAGAAAAGTGTTTGGTAAATTAGCTGTTTTTTTTTTTTTTTTTGAAAACCAACCAAAGAATGATTGTATTAATGAATCAAAGCTGCAATGCAGTCAGGGGGATATAATCCCAATACATAGCTTGATCCTGAACAAAAGCTAACGAAGCTAGCGTATGCGCATGCGAATTAATCTGCCTAGAAATATAATTTAACGAGACATAATTAAACGAAGAAATTAAACTCCTACATTGGTCTACTATGACCCCAACATAGGACATTATATTGGTTGATTCCTGTCGTATAGCATTCCTTAGTTGTATACAGTCTATGAGAAGGGTGACCGTTGTTGTATTTTTCTCCAGTAGCCAGGATATAGCCTCCTTACATGCCAAAGTCTCCGCCATAAATGACGACAAACAATTCGGGAGTCTTCCGTTTTTTGCCGCAAAAAAGGACCCTTCGGGAGACAACAACACAATGCTGTATGTAGCCTCCCCCGTGCCTGATAGCTATTTGGTATAATTTCTTTTCTCAAAAAGCTAATTGAAAAAAGTTGCTTAGAGTAAGTTTTTGAATTTTAGCCTTTTGGAGTTGCAAAAAGCTAATTAACCAAACATTTATATTGATTTTTTAACTAAATCAAACAATTAATAGTGGTCAAATAAGCCAAAATTGGCGTATAGGCCAATTTTTTTTTTACCAAATAGGGCAATTATGTTTTTAGATTTGTGTACATGTAAACAATTTTTTTTTTTACCAAATAGGGCCATTATGTTTTTAGATTTTTGTACATGTAAACAAATTAAAAATGCATATAACATAAGATGTTTCTTTACAAGGTAGTATCTGTTCTATACTTTCTCACACATTTTCAGCCCAAAGAATCTAAGCCCCCACCACCGGAGTTCGAACCTAAAACCATCCATTTAGAATGATAACCGAGATGTCATCACACTACATGGTAGTTGATTAATATGTTATGTGTCTGCAATTAACATAATATGTACATGCAATTAACAGTTTATGCGTTTGTAGTTATCATGTTATATGTTTGACCATGTGATATGCCTTCAATTTGTTTACAGGTACATAAACAATTAACTGCATGTACAGAATTTGAAAATTATTTTTGAATCGAAGTTTAAAATGTAAGGTAAATCCTGGTCCATGGTATAATTTGCCATATATTATAAGTATCAATATTTTTAGTCCATAAATTACCAGTAAATTGATACATTCTATAATTTGCCATATATTATAAGTATCAATATTTTTAGTCCATAAATTACCAGTAAATTGATACATTCTATCCATCCACCAACGGTTTTGTTAAAATTTATTATTATTTTTCATTTTTTGGAAAAAAAAATGTCCAAATTAGTTATTAACAATACAGGAAAGAAAGTGTAATAATTAGACCATTCAAAACAAAATGATACAATTAACCCTCTAAATTTACAAAAAATATGCAATTAGATCAAAATTAATCCTCCAGATAAATCACTATATATATGGCGGACTAGTGGTCAATATTTTATAAATTATTTTATTTATTTATTTTATTAATTTTAAATATTAAGAATAAAAAAACACTCGATCAACACCTCTTCGTCAACACCGCCCTGAGACGAAGTGCGTAAGAACAGTCAATTAATAAATTCTATTATATGTCCTCCTAATTCCTACCTACTCCCACAAATTTTATTTTTTGACATGATGAACACTGATAAACTACTTATTTTTATGTAAATCTCATAAATAGTGTTTATATTAAATTTTGAGTGTAAAAAGTAAAAAATGAGAGTCGCTTAACATTTTTCCTATGTTAACCGTCTCTCCGGTTATGAACAATCTTTTTTTTTTTTTTCACATGGAAGCTATTGGATAGCCTCGTGGTCTTTTTAAAAAAAAAAAAACAAAAAAAAAAAATAAATAAAAAAAAAAAAACAAAAAGCCTCATGGTCTTTGATGGGTTATATTCGGCTATCCGCTCTTGCACGTTGCCAAATATGGACTTGCTTCGGAGCTTCCCCTGGCCAAGCAAACCACGTACCTCAGAGCTCTTGTCGGCAATTATTTAGGTCTCGCCGGATCGGAGAGGTCTAAATCGTGTCGTCGTCGAAGTGGAATATCAGTTTCGGGACGGTGATGTCCTCGGAATCGGATGGAAACTTGAAGCACAAGTCCAGCCCTGTCGACCAGGAGGTGTCCACAAGAAGATTCACCTTCTTCGCAAACTCCTTCTTCACCTACTGCCTCCAACTCTTCGCAAATTACTAGTTGCATAAAACTTTTTTAAAAAAATAAAATATAATATTAATAGTATATAAATAAAATTATATTCTTACCAAACTTCACCCCTATGACCAGTTGAGCTACTCGTGTGAACATAGATAAAAAAATTATATATACTACTAGAAATCAAGCAAAAGAATTATTATTTACAATACTAAATTGGGATTGTGAACCGTAGTAGTTCACTATTCGGAGTAGCCTGTTATATATATATATATATATATATATATATATATATATATATATATATATATATATATATATATATTATGAATATAAACATAAAAAGAATAAAAATCAAAATATTCAAGTATTTATATGAATATCATTTATTATTTTTTGTTGTACCTACTAAATTATTATTTTATAATTTAATAATAGTAAAATAGAGTACTAATTATGCCAACTTTGATTGGGATGTGGTTCGAACCTAAGACCTTTCATATTGAAATCAATGAGTAAGTTAACGGTGAACTAATAGAAATTAACGGAAAAGATAATATTTAACGAAAAAGTTAACGGATAATCATATTCATTAAGGATAAATTAGAAAATCTTAAGGAAAAATTAAAATATGAGCCATTCATTTGATTAAAAAATTTGACCGCCATTTTTTCTACCAATTATAGGCCCAACTCTCTTGGGCTCTCTTATTAGTGTGTATATATATATATATATATATATATATATATATATATATATATATATATATATATATATAAGTTTTTCTACGCGCTTTGCGCGAATGGGATAATGCCCAATGATTCTTTTTAAATAAGTATTTCAAAGTATATCAATGCAAATCAGGACTATGTGGTCTAATGGTATCCGGGTTGGACTTCCATTTGGAAGGTTGTAAGTTTGAGCCTCAGTAGAGGCGTTATTGGTTCTTTGTGTTTCAGTAAGTTGAGGGAGTATATGAACACATATTACAATGTAATAGAGCCAGTAACATTCAAAAAAAGTATATTAAATAAATGTTGAATTTGTTTATTTAAAGTATATTAAATAAATGTTGAATTTGTTTATTTAAATCAGTAATTTAAAGTATATAAATGCAAGATAATATATGAGAGATTGATTATGTATAACTGTCACAAAAATAAATGGAATAAGGTTTAAAAAAATTTTATTTGTTTTATTTTTTAAAAATTTATTATTAAAAATTATTTAAAATGCCAACTCAGCTGTCACGTAAGTAGGTAACCTACTAAAATTGATGGTAACATGCTATCCGGTGAAATTGCATACATTTGGAGTGTTCAGTGGCTTAATTGCACGTTTTTGGAGTGCTCAATGGCCTAATTGCATTTTCATGTTACGTTTAATGACCAATTTGAACCTTATTCCAAAATAAATGTTTGCAACTTTGTAATAACGCTAGTCTAAAAGCGATAGTCTAAATAAATACAACTTTTGGTTTAAATTTTTCTAATTCTCGTTTGGGTAGCATTGTCATTGTCTTCAGTACATGTTTTTTTGTTTTTGTTTTTGTTTTTGTTTTTGTTTTTTTTTTGTTAGTATGTCATGTGCAATTAGGTTATTGTTGGTATCATAGAGAGGGATTCATCATGTAATGAGATTATGGTGTAGTAAGCTTTATATTTGCCTTGTTGTGTATATGACTGTGATTTTAGTTGTGCTATGAACTCTTTATCTTACAAGCACATGTTGATATTTGATAGTGGTAGTTTAATTTCCCCTACATGTTTCATGTGTTGTGAGATGTGTGTCATAGGTTATCATGTGAAAGTATTGACCAAAATATTAATATTTATTATATTTGTATAAAATACTTGGTAAATAAATAAATAAATAAATAAATAAATAAATAAATAAATAAATAAATAAATAAATATATATATATATATATATATATATATATATATATATATATATATATATATATATATATATATATATATATATATATATATATATATATATATATATATATATATATATATATATATATATATATATATATATATATATATATATATATATATATATATATATAAAACTTTGATATTTAATTACAAGATAATGTAAAAAGAAGACAATAGATAATGTAGTGAATATAATAAATTAATAAATTTGAAGGTAAAGAATATTTGAATTGTATAAAATAAAGATAATATAACTAATGAAATTATATCTCTTTTTAATTTTTTTATAACGAATAATTTATTTTAAATAAAGGCATTATAGACATCTAATTCTAAATTAATTAAATGTATATGTATTATTTTTTGTTGTAGCTACTAATTTATTTTTAATTTAATAAGAGCAATAAAGTGGCATACATACCTTTCATCCACAATAATGAAATCATTGATATTTCTTTTAATTTCCACTTGTTGTTGAGACAAATTATTTTGAGAGTTTGTCAATAACAATTACTATCAATAGATGATGATAATACATAATTCAAAATATAAAGTTACAATATACATTGTTATAATAATATAGTAAAAATTAACTTATAAATTTCAAATTTTTAGAAGTTTTCATGCATTGATAAAAGCATAATTAAAATTTTAAGTTTTGTTCTCAATAATCAAAATAAGATTAATTAAACGAAAAAAAAAACTTAACTTAAATTTATTTTTTTTAAATGAAAGAAAATCAAATGATTTTCAAAGTTCTTGGTTTATAATCATTGAATGCTATGCATTTAGATAAACTAATTATTTGACAAAAGTTTATTTTTTAATACTTTGTAACATATTCGTATTATATGTTTAACAATTATGCCAACTCTAATTGGGATGTGGTTCAACTCTAAGACTTTTCTTATAGAAATTAATGAGTAAGTTAAGAATAATAAATAGTTAACGGAATATTTCGTTAAGAAAGTTTAAACTAACGGAATTTACGGTTATTTAAGGGAAGAAAATAATATAATAAAGGGTAAATAAGGAAAATCATTAAGAAATACGAAAATCAAAATAATATGAAGCATTCATTTTAAGAAACAATTAGGACAGACATTTTTTTATTCTAGTTAAGGGCCTAACATTATTGGCTCTTATTAAAATTGTAGATTGTAGATAGTAGACTATAATCTAACCTATCTGTAGTATCTGCTTAACATGATGATATTCCAAAATCTTTACCCTTATGGCCCGTTTGGTTCACGGAATAGGCTGGGAATGACATAGCATTCTCAGTAATAGGCCTATTCCTTTGTTTGGTAACCATTTCTATTACCAGGAATATAATAATATTCCTGGTAATAGCCTATTACCTCAAATAAGGTAATAGCTATTACTAGGGCCTCCCCTGATATTAGCCTATTACTGAACGCTCAGGAATAGATTTTAGAATCTATTTTCTTTTTTACTCCTTTCTTTAACCTAATTTTTTAAATTCTATATATAAATTTATCCTATTTCACCACCGCCGTCGCCACCACCACCATCACCGTCGCCGCCGCCACCACCGCCGCCCCCACCACTGCCACCGCCACCACCACCACTACCACCCCAGCACCACCACCGCCACCACCACCATCACCACCACCGCCACCACCATTGCCACCACCACCGTCGCCACCAGAACCACCACCCAGCAGCAGCACCGCCACCGCCACCACCACCACCACCGTCACAACCGTCGCTGCCCCCACCACCACTGCCACAACCGTCACCGTCACCACCACCACCGTTGCCCCCACCACTGCCACCGCCACCACCACCACCGCCGTCACCACCACCACCACCATCGCCACCACCACCGCCACCACCATCGCCACCATCACATATTTTTATAAGGGTATTTATGTCTTTTAAAACATATTTCATTTCTATTCCTTAAATCAACCAAACACTGTAATATAATTCCTAAAGTATATTCCTTTCGCGAACCAAACAATAGAATACAATTCCTATTCTATTCCTTGACTATTCCATTTATTATGGAATAGCGTTCCTATTACTTCAAAATTCATTATGTGAACCAAACGTGCTATTAGTTACCTTTCGTTTAAAAATGTAACAATGATGTCATCAAACCATAAATTACATGACAATATTTCTTTATTTTCAATTAATCAACGATTTCTTTTCCCCACATACTCTAACTCTGTATATTTAGCAAATATGAAACTTAATGTGAGCTTTTGCGCTCAAAGATAACAATTTTAAACTTATGTCATTGTCATTAAAGTGTTGTCTGTTTACGAAGTATCAAGTTTCGCTTAAAGGCAACACATTAAAAATAATGAATTAATCAAAATCGTTGTCTTTGAAAAAAATGTAAGCTCAAAGACAACAATTTTTCTAAAAATGATTTTCTTTTACATAGAAGACAACGTTTTTAGCTAAAATTGTTGTCATTCTTGTTGTTGTATAGGTCAATTTTTCTTGTAGTGTTCGTTATCCTTCCAACAATCCTTAGGACTAAAGGGATTTTCACAAAGTCACATTCTCTTTCATTTAGCTAAAATTTCACAAACACTTCAAACATAGATAGTTTTCACTTGAGAGTTTTTAGAAAAAAATAGAGAGCGTATTTGGTAATACTTCAAGGGTGTTACTATTTACACCAGCCTTTAGTCAAAAAGTGTGTATAAAATACTTTAGAATTGTAAAAAGTTGAAAACTTTCAATAATTACATAGGTGGTGTAAATAGCCGAATGGGGGTTCATATTGCTATTTGCACCACCTTGGTCAAACGTCATTTACTAGGTGTAATTAATATTTTTAATTCAAAATTTAATTAATTAAAACATTTAAAAAAAAAGAGAGAAGAACATGTCGCCTTCTCTGGTAAGAAGGCGAGGGGCTACCTTCTCACCGAAGAAGGCGACCCAAGTAGCCTTTTACCTGGGTTACCTTCTCTGGTGAGAAGGTAACTGGGCTGCCTTCTCAAGTGAGAAGGCATCCTAATGGGTTGTCTTCTCACCGGATAAGGCGACCTAGGTAGCTTTCTACCTGGGTTGCCTTCTCCGGGTGAGAAGGCAACCACTTGATGGGGTGCCTTCTCACTGGAGAAGCTAACCCAAATAGTAGGCTATTAATAGTTTGATTGTTAAAAAAAATAAATATTAAATATTAATGTTTAACTACATTTAATGAAGGTGGTGCAAATAACACTTTTATATTTGCACCACCTATAAAACTATTACACCTATTAAATGGGTGATGTAATTAGCAAATAGTATGGTGTAAATAGAATTTTCCTACTTCAAACACTTATAGATAATTTCGCAAAAGTGATTTGATTTGAGTGAGTGGAAATGTTTTTTGTTTGAAAACGGTTCAAATTGAAAATATGTCAAACATTACCCGACATAAAAGCCTTAAATGCCCTTAGAGCATCCACAATGGTTGGGGAGAATTGGGGGATAATGTAAGAGTGATTAGGAAAGAGAAGGTGGAAAGGGAAGAAAAAAAAATCAAAACAAAATAAAACTGATTTAAAAAAAAAAAAAAAAAACATTGTCAGGCAGGGCGCGCCTGACGCGCCCACGGGCGCGTGCATTGCACGCGCCCGTGTGGCTGACTGCTGTGCGCAAAACACGCACAGCAGTTAATGTTTCCTGATATTTCTCTTCCCTTGGGAAGAGAAATATTTTAACATTTGCAGGAGAAATAATTCATGTATTGACTCCAGTCCACATCAATAAATAACCCCACTCAAGTTATTTTTTCTTACATTATCCCCCTATTATCCACTAGTGTGGATGCTCTTAGGTAATAAATGAGTTCTGTATTTGTAGGGGTATGTTCCAGGTACGAAATATTACCATGATTGATAATAAATGATAAAATATAATAGGCAAGACAGTTAATATGAGAGAGAATCAACATTAAGTGCATATTTTTTTTGAATATTATTATTGAGACTCGACTCATACCCACAACTTTCCATGTGAGAGTTTAACTTGGTGTTATTTAACTACATTAAATACACATAAGTTCATACGATGTGTCAAAAATTATAGCTAGTAACTATTCTGTTCAATTCAAAAAGGTAAAACATACCTCTCAGCTGAACAACGGGTCAGTTTATCTTTCGACATGATCGCCTTCCACCTTGAAAGAATCCCCCAGAATTTAATACATGAAACCTTTCACATTCCACATTTCGACTTTCAGTCTCATCTATAATAATTTTACCATCCAACTTCATTGATGCTCAGTATTGACATTTTAAACCATTGACACCTTTCGGTTATATAAACTATCTATGTATGCCCAAATCACTTTGTAGTATATTATTCACTTCTCGGACTTGATCCACTTCTCGATTGCTCTTTACTTTTTGGTGTAACTTTCCGGTAGTTTAACTTAACTCAATCATACAAAACTCATGCCGCAAATCTGCTTTGACTAAATGGCTTGGTAAGAATATATGCTAGCTAATAATCCGTATTGACATATTCCAACTTAATATCTTTAATTTCGGAGTGATATTTGATGTTTATATGCTTTTTCTTTGAATGTAACACCCGATTATAAGTGAAGACTATCACACTAGTGTTTTCACGCTTTATGCTTATCTACTTAGCTTCAACGCCATAATCCTCGAGTTACTACTTCATACATAGAACTTGTGCACAATAGCTTCCAAAAGCCACATACCCAGCATCAACAATTCTTGTAGCAATTTAGTTTTCTTTCTTATTAAACCAAGAAACAAGTCTATCACCTTAGAATTGACAAGTACCTAACATATTATTCCTGTCAATCTTGCAACTCGTGAAGTCCGCATCTAAATAACCAATCAGCTCGAAACTTCCACCTTTCAAATTCCAAAACCCTACACTTTGTGTACCCTTCAAGTATCTCAAAATCTTCTTGGCTGCCACAAGGTGACTTTCCTTAAGCTTTGCATGAAATCTCGCACAAACACCCACTGAATACGAAATATTTAGTCTGCTTGCTGTAAGGTAGAATAGTGGACCAATGATACCTCTTTATTTTGATTAATCAAAGTCATTTCTCTCATTATTCAAATCCATCGTTAATGAGGTGTTTATGGGTATCTTAACTGAAGATTTATTATCTACTCCAAACTTCTTGATCAAATCTTTGGTATACTTAGCTTAGTTTATAAAAAACCTAGGTATAGAGCTTTCAATACGGATCAGTCCGTCCCATACGGGCTGGCCTGTCACTGGTTGGAAGAAAACTGGATGGGACGGGCCAGCCCGTTTTCTATACGGTTGAAATTTTCACAACTCAGCCCGTTGGGTACGGGTTGACGGGCTAAACGGACCAACCCGTACTACTTTTTTTTTTAAAAAAAATTATATTTATTTTATTGTTAATTTGTTATAAGTTATAATAAATAAATTATTTAGAATGACATACTTCCTAATTCCAACACAACATTCATAATTCCACATTCAAATCTTACAAGTTTTCAACACAATTTTAATCAAACATTCAAAGTGTTCAAGACACACAACCAAAAGTTCAAAATAGTCAAACATTCAAACATAATTTAAATTCAAAAGTCCATAAATGAAAAATACATTAAAGTCTACAACACAAGTACACAACAAAGATATTAGAAGCCTTCCCGCAATAGCATCTTTTTTTTTTTTTTAAGTACACGGGTCGGGTAGCCCGTGTAACCCGTGCCCAGCACGGGTTAAACAGGACGGGTTGGGATTTCTCCCACCCAACCCGTCCAAAATCACGGGTAAACGGGCCCAACCTGACGGGTTGGGCCCGTTTTGACCGCTCTAAAAAAAACCCTTCTTTGCTTTGCCTTACTTGTAAACCAAGAAAGTATGAGCTCTAGCTCTCATCATGCTTATCTCAAATTTCTCATCGTTTGCTTTGAAAAGTTCTTATATAACTCTGAATTTGTGCTTCCAAATATGATATCATCTACGTAGATTTTCACAAGAAGGGTATGATCACCATCCTTAATCCTAAAGAGTTTCTTGTACACAAGACCTTTTAAATGTTTACATTTAAGGCTAAGGTTTCAATCTTATTAAAAAAAAATCAAAAGAATTTGTCAATCTTAAATTCTCTATTCGATCTGTGTGAAGAAGCCTATCGAATTCTTCATCCAAATCTTGACAAAGAAGCCATGGCCAGATTTGGAGGAAGAATCCAACAAGCTTCTTTGTTTAGATTGAAACATAGAAGTTTGATGGGTTCTCTATCCCGATTGAACGAAGAAGCCGAATGATTTCTCCATTCAAATCGACAATGAATTGAAGCCAACCAAGCTTCTTCAAACGAAGAAGCGTGTTTCTTCATCCAATCTAGAGGATGAAGAAGGTTGCCTTCTTCACCATGAAGGTATGGACGATTTCCATGGAAACTAGTTGTCACAACACTCGTTTAATTTTAATTTTTTTAAGAGGATGATAAATTAGTGTACAATATGGACAATGAATAGGTTAAATAATATATAATGTGACATCTTATATGACGGTAATTTGAAATCAATTGGTTATTATAGGTCAAAATTAATTTTGTTATTTGCATTAGATTATTTCTGAGTTTAAAAATTCAATTTAGTTTTTTTTTTTTTTTTTTTTTTTTTAAATTTCAATGACCTAATTACATTTTGTTGATTAATTAGAGAGGTTCCCTCAAGAGCTATTGCAAGAGAAATTGGATATTTAACCACACTTGAATTGGTATCAATTTGATCCAACAACTTTATAGTTGCGTTCAATGATTTTATTTGCTGCTAAATGATTTGCTTAGTATTTTTTAACTATTCTTTCATAATAATTCCTAAATTTACCTATTTGTATTCAATGAGCTCACATAAAAAATCAACTTTTGGCAGGTGCAATACCACAAGAATTGGGAAAACTTGATATGTTGGAGCATTTGGAATTAGGATATGCTAACTTAAGTGGGTCCATACCAGTGGGAATCTTCAACATTTCTTCATTAAAATATATTTCACTTTTAGACAATAAACTTGTGGGCACCCTTCCTACAAGCATTGGGCGTGCTCTACCAGATCTACAAGGACTCTATCTTGAGGGCAATTTGCTTTCTGGAGTGATACCTGATTCTATCTCAAATTTTTCCAAAATTACTGTCCTATGCATTGGCAATAACAGATTCAACGGCTCATTACCCAATTCTCTTGGTAACCTAAGGAACCTAGAACGAGTACATGCATTCAATAACATGTTCACAAACGATGCAGCCTCACCAGAGCTAAGTATCATCAACTCCTTGGTTAATTGCAAGTCTTTGATTGAAATACGCTTAGATGATAACCCTCTACATGCTGCCCTTCCTGCATCAGTGGGAAACCTTTCATCATCTCTTATATTTCTCTCATTCATGGGTTGTGGATTAAAGGGTATCATTCCAAGTCAACTGGGCAACTTAAGTAGCTTGATTGACTTATATCTGCAAGGGAATGAGTTGAATGGGCTTATTCCACCAATGTTAGGTAGGGCACAAAAGCTTCAAAGGTTGCATCTTGATAAAAACAAATTAGGTGGCCCCATTCCTCATACCCTTTGTGAACTCCAGTTTCTAGGTGAATTGGAATTGAGCAATAATCAAGTGTCAGGTAGTTTACCAACTTGTTTTGGTAATAGCACTTCCCTTAGAAGTATCTTGCTAGGTTCAAATCGTTTGTCTTCTGGGATATCTTCAAGTTGGTGTTCTCTCAAAGATTTGTTGGTGCTTGATTTGAGTTCTAATTTTCTAGATGGACCTCTACCCGTTGAAGTTAATGGTTTAAAGGCACTTTATTTTCTTGACTTGTCCAACAATATGATCTCGGGGAATATCCCTAGCACTATTGCACAATTGCAGGGTTTGAAAACTCTTTCCCTTGCGCACAATAGACTAGAAGGAAATATTCCAGAGAAAATAAGTCAAATTGTTTCGTTGGAATACTTAGACTTATCGTTGAACAAACTCTCTGGCTCAATTCCAGTGTCTTTGGAAGGACTTGCATACCTCAAATACTTCAATGTGTCATTCAATGAACTGAGCGGTGAAATTCCATCAAGCGGTTGTTTCAAAAATCTCACAAGTGCATCATTCATGTCTAATGAAGGGTTATGTGGAATTCCAAGCTTTCATGTCTCACCTTGCCATTCTACCCACCATTCAAAGATTTATAAAGTAATTCTCGTTGCACTTGCATCTTTAGGAGTTGTACTGATGATTACTTTTGTAATTATTGCACTTATCCTTAGAAAGAAACAAAAGAAAAGTACAGTTCCAAGTACAAAGGATATACACACCCCATGGATTTCTTATGCTGAACTTTCAAGGGCTACTTGTGGCTTTAGCCAAAATAATCTCATAGGTTCAGGGAGCATTGGCGTAGTTTATAAAGGGATTCTGGATGACAAGACGCTTGTAGCAGTGAAGGTGTTTAATCAATCGGATGTTGGATTTAAGGGTTTTGATTCTGAGTGTGAAGTGCTAAAGAATTTGCGCCATCGAAACCTTACTAAGGTGATTACCGGTTGCTTTGTTGACAACTTTAAGGCTTTGATCCTTGAGTACATGCCCAATGGAAGTCTTGACCAATGGTTGCATTCACAAAGTAACCTCCTGGATATTGTTCAAAGGATGAATATAATGATTGATGTTGCTTATGCTTTAGAGTATCTTCATCATGGCTACACAACACCTGTGGTTCATTGTGATTTAAAGCCCGCTAATGTGTTATTAGATGATGAAATGGTTGCCCATGTATGTGATTTTAGCGTGACAAAGTTGTTAACTAAGGAAGAGTGCTTTACGCAAACAGAAACGTTGGCAACATTGGGTTATATGGCCCCAGGTAAAAGCAATATAATTCTAGTCTTTCATTCAATTTATTCATACAATGAAATTTCAATATTCGTAAGTTGTCATTGATCAAAAGACATAGTTCTCTCTATTTTCTATTTCAAATATGATGATTGTAGTTTTCATAATAACAGAGTATGGGTCGACGGGAATAGTATCAACACAATGCGACATTTACAGCTTTGGAATTGTGTTGATGGAAACATTTTCAAGAAAAAGGCCCACGGATGAAGCTTTCGGTGAAGATATGAGCTTGAGAAGTTGGATAAGCAATTCTTTACCTCATCATGTACTTCAAGTTGTAGATCCCAACTTACTGGGGGAAGAGGATATAGACTTCACTGTGAAATTGCAGTGTGTATCCTCTATATTGGAATTGGCATTAAATTGTGCTATGGAGTCCCCTGAAAAGCGGTTAAATATGACAGATATTGTAGCAAAGCTGAATGGAATCAAACATCAATTTTTACGAGGTGGTTATGTGACATCAGTGCATGGTAATGTGTTTCTTTAATCTTCTTCATTATCAGGTTTCAAAATTGTAACTTTATGTGTTTGCAGATCAAAGTGCTTAAAGTTAGATGAGGAAATGAAAGGTAATATGAAAGATTCCGACCATGTTTTCCTATGTTCATTTCATATTTCTGCATTCTTTTTTGCTTTGTTTCATTAATCCACTATTAGGGAACATGCAATCATAAAAAGGCATGCAATTTGTTTATGAATGAATTTTTGTCGTAATTCAATTGGTTTTGCTTTTGTTGCTCTAATCATGAGTTGTCTATATGTATTTATTTCAATTTCTAGCATATAATCAGTTGAAGTAATTTTGCTGTTGCAATTATTAACAGTTGGCTATAGCCCCTAGCCATGGGAAGAGCATAAAGCATTATGTATGAGTATCTTAACACGAAGACAGCTTGAACAAAAAACTTTCTACCGTGTTTGAGAAGTCGGAAAAGTTAAGAGCCTAAATTTTTAATTGTTATATGTTTTGTTTTGTTCCGACTGTACATTTATTATTTATATACATTATATTCAACATCAGAGTGTTGCTTTTTATCCATGTAGTAAACATTTATTTTAAAGACTTTATCAAATTGATTCTTCATTACATTATTGATAGGATATATATCCCGACACCGACCGGCCACCTGTACGTCCATAGGCTCGTTATAGTCAGGTCAGGGTCGAACGGTTCGGGACCCGGTCCACGGGTCAAAGTCGAAGGTGACGGGTCAAACCCGCCACCTCCCTTAGCCTATAAAAAGGGACATTACCCTTCAATTAAAGGGAGTCAATTCCATTCACTCTCTCAATTCTCTCGGCTCTCTCTCTATATACGTTATTTCCTCCTACTTCTCTCTACAAACACATAAGAAGCATACAAGAACATTAATAAGAGAACCTCCTTTCTATATCTCTTGTTCTTTGTTCATACCTTGTTGATACATATTGATGGATTTAATTAACCCGGGGGTCCGAGTTATTAAATCCTATAAATAAATGAAATGATAAATGGATAGCCAAGGTAAAATAATGGCGAAATAAATATATATCGCGGAGACAATTTTGTATTGATTAGTGAATTGATAAGCCGATTACAACAGGTGTGAAGCTATTATAGTAGAAGATCAAGACAAGATAGAAGGTGTCCCCTTAATAGGACAAACACATGCATATTTATACAAAATAACCCTAACTAACTCGCTAATTGCACGATGGGCCAAAAGACTAAGTTAAGGCCCATGCGGTGGGCCGTAGGAATAAGTCCAAGCCCATGCGGTGGGCCGTGAGACTAAGTCAAGGCCCATCATTCTCGGCCCGTAGGCAGGCTCCGGGCTTGAGAGTCTTCTTGGGCTGCTCGTGTTATACATCCTGGACCCCGGGTCTCTATTATTATTGGGCCATTTCCAATATATCCATCATCAGTCCCCCATTCTCTGAGTTGCGAGTTGTCTACAACGAGAGAGAGTAAACGTTTGGCCCAATTGAAACTGCTCGGGACTCCATGCTTGGATGAATGCTTCAGGGTCAACTTGAAAAAATATTTTGCTTATTCCAACACCTTTTAAGCTTTTAGCTTCACACTTTAATCAGTGATTCGAGTCCTCTCCGTTCGAGAGCGGGCTATCTAGACGACGCATGGTCATTTATTAGATTCTTACTCGCGTTATTTTGCTTTGTTTTCTTTTTTTCTCTCTCTCTTTTTTTTTTTTACGTAGTATGTAGTTATTTGGCCAAGGGTACTCTTGGTCCAAAAACTCTTCCGTTGGGGTTGGTACGCGAGGTCGGACCTCGTGCCCCCTTAGGGGGCGTTAGCCGCTTAGGCCTAGTCCTGCTGGACTAAGCCACCGAGCTCTTCCGTCGGGGTTGGTACGCGAGGTTGGACCTTGTGCCCCCTTAGGGTGCGCTACCGACATGAGCCAAGTCCTGCCGGACTAAGCCATCGGATTCTCCCGTCGGGGTTGGTACGCGAGGTCGGACCTCGTGCCCCCTTAGGGTGCGCAAGCCGCTTGGGCCGAGTCCTACCGGATTAAGCCACCGAACTCTTCCGTCGGGGTTAGTACGCGAGGTCAGACCTCGTCCCCCTTAGGGTGATAGCGCTTTGACCCGAGTCATTTGACACTGGGCCGCTAGGCTCTTCCGTCGGGGTTGGTACGCGAGGTCAGACCTCGTGCCCCCTTAGGGTGATAGCGCTTTGACCCGAGTCATTTGACATTGGGTCGTTAGGCTCTTCCGTCGGGGTTGGTACACGAGGTCGGATCTCGTGCCCCCTTAGGGTGGTAGCCCTTTGACCCAAGTCCTTTGACATCGAGCCGTTAGGCTCTTCCGTCGGGGTTGGTACGCGAGGTCGGGCCTCTTGCCCCCTTAGGATACGATAGCCCTTCGATCTGAGCACTTTGACCTCGGGCCGTCAGGCTCTTCCGTCGGGTAGCTAGCGGGATCGGATCCCGTGCCTGCCCTTAGGGAATAGAGCGAGCAAGCTCGAACAAATTGGAATTAAATTCAGGGACCGTTGGTCTGGAGTCCTTGGTCCCGGCCCCTCTCCCACCTCGGAATGGAAAAATTTGTCGAACTTGGGCTAATTTTGCAACCAACAAATATTTTATTCTAATAAAATAGATTGTTGGTCGGACCAACATACATGGAATATGTCAATAATAGGCTCTTCCATCAAGTAGTGGGCGGGGTCGGATCCCGTACCACCGCTAGGGAGTGCCAAGGTCAGGGCCGGCGCGCACGACCGTAACCATGGATATATTAATTATTTTGCCCAGGCGAGGTCGGACCTCACAACGCCACTAAGGAGAACCAATAATAATAATAATAATAATAATAATAATAATAATAATAATAATAATAATAATAATAATAATAATAATAATTATTATTATTATTATTATTATTATTATTATTATTATTATTATTATTATTATTATTATTATTATTATGTTGAAAGCTGCCGCCTTCGATGAAAGCCAATAATATAGAAGCTTTCGGAATATCTGTTGAAACAGCTCTCACTGCCATGGTTGCACACCCGAATTACAGAGGTCTCACCATTGTACTTTCCTTTTCACCTTATCATTACGAGGGAGGAGAGTGGAACATGGGAGGATCATGCACCGAGGAGGTCAAGCCAACTGTAGATAGTGAATTGGCCGAGAATGGCATCACCAACATAATGCACGAGAAACAGTCCATTGGCTTCTCTCGAGCAATCAAGAAGAAAACCAACAAGTTAGAGCTGAAACTCATGGACATCACACGAGTGTTTGGGTATCGCCATGATGGACACCCAGGCCTCTATCGAAGCCTGGACCCAAACAAAATCACAAAACTAGGGCGGGATGGTAAACCTCCACCGCAGGGCTGCCTGCACTGGTGCATGCCAGGTCCAGTTAATACATGGAATGATATGGTGTTTGAAATTATACGAAGGGAATTCCAAGGGCCGCAAACTACTCCCTCATGAACCACTCACAGTTTCTTCCCACAATGCAAAGGTTCTTTTAAATTATAGCTAGACTCCCTTCTTCTTCAGGCTACACGAGAAACAGACAGACAAAACTACACGGCCATATCTTGTTTATGAACCTTATCTGCCACAAATTTGGAATGCAGCTTGGCTTGTCACATTACCCCCACATAATTATTGTTGTTTGATACGCTAAACAGTAGTAGTACATGAGTAAAGTTCACTTGCAGGACCCGGACCTCCGATCCTTGCCTGACCTACTCACTTTGCCGTGAGAAATACCCGGGCCTCCATCGCCGCCTTCATTGCAACAACATATTCGTACGTTGTAATGCCCTTTCTAATTAGTATCATGTGGACAAAGAAGAGTTCATCCGAGGGTGCACAACCCAGTACTGAAATCGCTATACAAACAGCCGCAAATGGAGCCCGAGAGAAACCATTCCCTAGTCTGTCGACTATTTCAGCCTCCATGTTCTTTTTATTCACAAGTCACCGCACCAAAACATCAACTCCAGTCCTAGCTTCAATAGCAAGCCATACTAGACTGATGGCCATAAGAGATATAAAGTAGCATAATTTTTCAGCCCGACACAGTTATTTAGCCACCGACAATGGTGATCAAATCCGTCAACACATTTGTCACAGCTTCTATAATGTTTACTAAACTTGCATACCTCGGCATTGCACAGTGTACAGTGTGCAGAACAAAGCATCTTCGCTCGGGCACTGATGGTGATGATGCGTCAGTAACGACGAGGTGATCAAAGGCGAAGGCTCCGATTGCATCCGCACTTACTTTGTCTCTCCTCTTCTGGGCGAAGTTGGTTGCGACGGCTTCAATGGGCGAAGAGAAGGCTTCTTCCTTGATGAAAAGTGCGAGAACGCTGTGATCGGAGGAAAGGTTGATTTCTGATATGGCATGCGGCAAAGTCATACATAAGCGGGGTTCAGCGATTCCGGTCTGCTAGTACATGGTGGTGAGCTTCGCCTGGTGAATCTTAAGCCGGTGGAGCTTCATGATGTCAAAATAATCCAAAATGACGTGCGTTCGGAGAATGCTCTCGGCGATGTCGATGGGGCGGCTGGAGAGATCTCCGATCTGGCCGTTTTTCATGGCCAAAACAGTTACAGTGGAGTGCTGATTGATATGAGTGGCTAAACCAGTCCGAGTCAAGAGATCGTTGAAGACGCCGTAATCGGGGGAGCGGTTTAGGATCCGCGTGATGTTGAAGGCGGAGGCGATGGAGAGGATGCATGTTAGGAGGATAACTGCATGCGGCGGCGGAGAGCGCGCCTTTACTGATGATCTGAGATAGATGGTCGACGACTACTCGAGATGTAATACTCCCAGCTACGATGGCCGTAGCGTGAGGTGTCGCATGCAAGTGGCGATTGATTTCTGCGGGCAGAATCGAAGGTTGAGGCTCATAGAGGGCTGCCGAATCACTGAGATTGAATTGGAGGGGAGTCAAGAAAATCGAGGTTCTATGGTGACGGCAAGAAGCAGCAGGGATGATCTAATATCGTCTAATGATGCAATGACCATATATTCATCGTCTTGTAAATTGATGAATGGAAATTGTGTAGAAATCTAGGTATTTTGTGAAAGGTGGATCGCACTATTGTTGATCGTGGTAGTCATGTTAGACAAAAAGTAGAGAGCACGCTCGAGCTTGTACAGCTGCTCTCATCAAGAACACCAATGATGGATTTAATTAACCCGGGGGTCCGAGTTATTAAATCCTATAAATAAATGAAATAATAAATGAATAGCCAAGGTAAAATAATGGCGAAATAAATATATATCGCAGAGACAACTTTGTATTGATTAGTGAATTGATAAGCCGATTACAACAGGTGTGGAGCTATTATAGTAGAAGATCAAGACAAGATAGAAGGTGTCCCCTTAACAGGACAAACACATGCCTATTTATACAAAATAACCCTAACTAACTCGCTAATTGCACGATGGGCCAAAAGACTAAGTTAAGGCCCATGCGGTGGGCCGTAGGAATAAGTCCAAGCCCATGCGGTGGGTCGTGAGACTAAGTCAAGGCCCATCATTCTCGGCTCGTAGGCAAGCTCCGGGCTTGAGAGTCTTCTTGGGCTGCTCGTGTTATACATCCTGGACCCCGGGTCTCTATTATTATTGGGCCATTTCCAATATAACAATCACATATTATATACAGACATACAGTATATACATACTACGAGTACAACCGACCACCGGGAATTAGTACTATCAATTATTTTTTTGCAACTTAAAATCAGCACAAAGGCATGATGTATGTATGTATTACTTGCCAAAATCTTTATCTTTATATTTATCTTTATCTTTATATCTTTATATACATATATATATATATATATATATATATATATATATATATATATATATAAGAGATTGTTTAGTTTATATAACAGATGCAAGATAAAAAATACATACAAATTTATAAATTCATGTAATCATGAATTAATTTCTACGAGTATTATATATCAACTTTGATTTTAATTACAAATACTTATATTAATAATTAAAAATCAAATCAATATAATTTTTAAATTAATAATTATATATATAAATGAATAAAGTTCATATCACATTTTTATATATATAATTTAATAACACTGTATAATTTAATTAATATTTTATCCTTTTAGTAGGTGTGTCAACAAATGTCATACTTTTATATATATATATATATATATATATATATATATATATATATATATATATATAATTGCACTCAGGTGCGAATGCTTCGCCCAGAAGCGAAATAGGAATGGATTCTGTCCGTCCACGTGTCCAGATCTAATGGATGAGAAACACTGATTTTTTTAAAAAGCGCGATGGTATTTTCGTAAATAATTGAACATCGAAGTACAAGTAAAATGTATTACAAGTGCATGTAAAATGTATTATAAGTGCAAGTAAAAATTTACACTGAGCATCAATACTAAGTGCACCTATAGTTATAATTAGTTGCACCTAGAGTTCTAAGTAGTTGCACAAATAGTTATAAGTAGTTGCACCTATGTGCATGAATGTTCGCGGGTGGTTTTCAGGGATATTACTACCCGCTGAACTCAGATCAATGAATGTTAACAAGGCAAAATTACATGCACTTATAGGTGAAAGTATGTGCACCTATAATTATAAGTAGTTGCACCTATAGTTATAAATAGTTGCACCTATAGTTATAAACACACCCAGGTGCATGAATGGTTGTGGGAAGCGATTGTTAACAAGGCAAAATTACATGCATTTATAGGTGATGTTAGAGTCTTAATATTATTATGTGGTTGTGCTGAGTCTTGCTTGTACATAGCCTAGAGTTTAGGAAGCTCTTTAGAGTTCTCTTGTTTTAGGACTCTTGGTTTTACAGTTTCAATCAATCAATTCTTTCCTCGTAACTTCATCTGGTATCAGCCTAATTCTTACCGATCCTAAGCCATGTCGACACATTCATCAGAACGTACGAACAGTGCTGCCAATCTTCCCTCCCCGATCACCACAAACAACTTAACATCCGCTCACCACTTCATCTCCCTAAAACTTACAAACCGAAATTTTTTATTTTGGCGCACACAAATCATACCGTTCCTACGTGGGCAAGGGCTCATCGGTTACGTTGAGGGTGACATTCCGTGTCCACCCGCCACCACTGCAGCGGCCCCCTCCGGTGATGGCTCCGGCAGCACGTCTCCATCACCGCTCCCGAATCCGGCTCACGCGCAATGGACACAACAGGATCAATCGATCCTCAGTCTCCTCGTCTCCTCTCTCTCGGATGAATGCATGCATTTGGCGGTTGGCCGTGCGACTTCCAGGGACGTGTGGCTGTCCATCACTGCCGCGCTTGGCTCATCAACGCGTGCCCGGTGTCTAAACCTTCTCGGTCAATTCCAATCTCTCCGACAAGGAGACAGTTCGGCGGCCGAGTACTTGGGTCGTGCGCAGCTTCTGGTCGAACAACTCTCGCAAGCAGGTAGGCCTATGTCCCTCGATGAACAAAATTTATATGTGTTCAGGGGATTGATTCCGGAATTCAGAGCGGTGGCGGCGTCTCTCACGGTTACGGGATCGCCGGTGACCATCCCTCAACTCGCGGACTTCCTCCAGGCGCAGGAGTTCATCTACGCAGATGAGTTTCTCCCGGTCGATCAGCATCGGAACTCCTCTCCAGTCGCCATGTACGCCGGGCAGGGCCAGAACCGCCGGCAGAACAGCAATGGCGGTGGCCGTGGGCAGCATCGCGGACGCGGGCAGAACAGAGGACGCGGCGGCCGGGGGCAGAATCGCGGCGGTGGTGGTGGTTCCCCTCGCTGTCAGATATGCAGGTGTCATGGGCATACCGCCGTGTATTTCTCCAAGAGATACAACACCCAGCCGCCGGCACCATCGCAGGCCCACGTTGCGACCACCGGAGACGACGGGGCAGGTTCTGCGTTGGAGACGTGGTTCCCGGACACCGGTGCAACTGCACACGCCACACCGGATTCCGGGATGATCGACCAGGCCGAGGAGTACACCAGAGGCGATGTCCTTCGGGTTGGAAATGGTACAGGTTTGGGAATTTCCTCTGTTGGACATGCATTTATTCCGTCGGTTTCTAAAAATTTAAAACTCTCAAATATTCTGCATGTCCCGAAATTGTCTGTTCCCCTTCTTTCTGTTCATCGTTTTACAAGTGATAATGCAGTGTTCTTTGAATTTCACAATACTTATTTTGTTGTTAAGGATTCAATTACCAAGGAGGTACTTCTTAAGGGTCCCAGTACGGATGGCCTGTACAAACTGTCAATTCCGCGGTCTCACGTTGCTTTCCTGAGTTCCCGGGCATCTCCCAATATTTGGCATCGGCGGTTGGGTCATCCACACTCAAAAGTGCTCGAGAAAATACTACCACAATGTCCAGTCACCACAAGTCGTTCCAGTTCGTCTGAATTACGTTCCGCTTGCCAACTCGGCAAATCTTCCCGATTCCCATTAGATAGGGTTTCTTTTATTTCAAATAATGTACTGGACCTTGTATACACGGACATTTGGGGGCCGTCACCTGTTATTTCGGTGAACGGCTTCAAGTATTTCGTTTTATTCGTGGATGATTATTCACGATTCTGCTGGTTTTACCCACTTCGGCTAAAATCAGATATTTATAGTGTTTTTCATTCTTTTCGTGTCATGGTAGAACGTCAGTTCTCACGTTCTATCAAGGCAATACAGTCAGATTTAGGCGGTGAATATCGCCGTCTGCACAGTGTCTTTGAGTCGTTGGGTATAGTACATCGCCAATCGTGTGCCTATACCCACGAGCAAAATGGGCGCGTAGAACGTCGCAATCGGCACATTGTCGAGACGGGTCTCGCTTTATTAGCCGAAGGGTCTGTTCCTACTAAACACTGGGACTCAGCCTTTGAAACGGCCACTTATCTAACCAATCGGCTACCATGCTCCGCACTCAAGTTTGAAAGCCCTCACTACCGACTATACAAAACCACACCTTCATACACTTTCCTAAGAGTCTATGGGTGTCGTTGCTTTCCCTACCTACGCCCATACAACAAACACAAAATTGAGTTTCGGTCAACCCCATGTGTTTTCCTAGGGTACCCCCCGTCCTTTAGAGGTTACAGATGCATGGACCTCAGCACAGGAAAAACCTTTATCTGTAGGCATGTCCGTTTTGATGAAAATATATTTCCTTTTGCCACAAGTACAGGTAATCCAGAAGTCGTGCACCAAGCCAATATACCATGGGCTTCTGGTCCTATTGTGTCACAGGCTGGACCTTCCACACCGCCAGCTGCTCCCTTGGATGTTGATCATCCTCCCTTAGCCATTGAGGCACCACCAGCTGCACCCAAGCGCGGCCGTGGTCGCCCAAGGAAGAACCCCCCGCAACCACAACAACCACAGCAACCGCAAGAGCATGGCCATGTCATGCGGCTACGGCGTATGACAAGGGGTGCAGATGAACAGTTTCAAGCTCTCACGGCGTCTGTGGATCCAACTTGCTATTCGCAGGCCGTGGGGCACTCACAATGGCGAGAGGCAATGGACCAAGAGTTCAACGCCCTGATTCACAACGAGACGTGGCAACTCGTCCCGGCTCGACCAGACATGAATGTAATCGGGTGTAAGTGGGTGTATCGCACCAAACGCAAGGCAGACGGCACCATAGAACGCTACAAGGCGCGCTTGGTAGCCAAAGGTTTCAATCAAGTCGCCGGAGAGGACTTTTTTGATACATACAGTCCTGTGGTCAAACCGACTACAGTACGCTTGCTTCTGTCCTTCGTCGTTTCACGCAATTGGACCCTCCGCCAACTCGACGTCCATAACGCCTTTTTAAATGGGCGCTTGGCTGAAACCGTGTACATGCGGCAGCCACCGGGCTATGAAGATCCTCTACATCCGGATCATGTATGCCACCTGCGGCGATCTCTATATGGCTTGAAACAGGCACCACGAGCCTGTTTCAAGCGTCTGTATGATTTTCTAATCTCTACAGGATTCAAGTCGTCAAAGACTGACGTATCTCTGTTCCACTACACCACTGGGACGTCACGGGTCTTCTTACTTGTCTACGTGGATGATATCATCCTTATGGGCGATGACGCTGCTCTCATCAACACAGTGTTACACCGCTTGAGTACCACGTTCAAGATCCGAGATCTCAGCGTACCAAGCTTCTTTCTGGGCATTGAGACCATTCCGATAGAAGGCGGGCTTCTGCTGTCTCAACGGCGTTATATGAGTGATCTCCTGAAGCGCGCAGGCATGACTGACTGCAAGCCTCTGGCTACTCCAGCTGCTCTTACACAGCCTGTAACACCGTCCACAGAGGACTTTGACAACCCCACTCAGTATCGCCGCCTAGTTGGAGCGCTCCAGTACCTGACGATAACACGTCCGGATCTCTCCTACGCTGTCAATCGCCTATGTCAATTCATGCATACACCAACTGCTGACCATTGGGCCCTTCTGAAACGTGTCCTCCGGTATGTTAAGGGTACTGCTACACATGGTCTTCGCCTGACTACCTCGACCTCAGCAGATATTCACGCCTACTCAGATTCAGACTGGGCGGGTTGTCCTGTAGATCGCAAGTCCACCAGTGGGTATGCAGTGTTTCTAGGGACCAACCTTGTCTCTTGGGTCTCGCACAAGCAATGGACGGTGGCGCGCTCGTCAACAGAGGCAGAATACAAGGGTCTCGCCGATGTTGCTGCAGAAGTCACGTGGATTGCCTCTCTTCTACGTGAGCTGGTCCTCCACTCCGGTGTACCACCCACCCTATGGTGTGACAATCTCGGGGCCACCTACTTATGTGCTAATCCGGTGTTCCATGCCCGCACAAAACACGTAGAAATCGACTTCCACTTTGTTCGGGATAAAGTGACTTCTGGCGAGTTCCTGGTCAACTTTGTCTCCACCAAAGACCAGCTTGCGGATATCTTCACGAAGCCCCTTCCGGGACCACGCTTTGCAGCGCTTCGGGACAAACTCAATGTTGCTTCTCATCCACCTTGTGCTTGAGGGGGAGTGTTAGAGTCTTAATATTATTATGTGGTTGTGCTGAGTCTTGCTTGTACATAGCCTAGAGTTTAGGAAGCTCTTTAGAGTTCTCTTGTTTTAGGACTCTTGGTTTTACAGTTTCAATCAATCAATTCTTTCCTCGTAACTTCATCGGTGAAAGTAGGTGCACTTGTAAGTGATTTTTACTTGCACTTTGATGTTCAATTATTTACGAAAATGCCACCGCGTTTTTTTTAAGCTATTAGATCTGGACACGTGTCGCGCGCTGATTCGTTCGCATATTCCTTCCTGGGCACTTATTCGCACCTGAGTGCATCCCTATATATATATATATATATATATATATATATATATATATATATATATATATATATATATATATATATATATATATATAGGATTATTTTCAAATACAAACCACCCTTAAAATATAAACTCCCCTCAAAATACAAACTGTGTGCATGTAAGTATGTTTATGTGTGCGCAAGCTGATCCTATATATTGTTGACAGTGTGCCCAGTGTGCATGTAAGTTTGTTAATGCGTGCACGAGCTTTGATGGATGGTTGTGATTTTATCCGCCTACGCGCTCTGTGCATGTAAGTATGTTAATGTGTGCACGAGCTTTGATGAATGGTTGTGATTTTTCTCCTACGCGCTGTGTGCATGTAAGTATGTTACTGTGTGCACGAGTTAATCCCAGAAATTGTTGGCAGTGCGCAATGTGTGCATGTAAGTATATTAATGTGTGCACAAGCTCATGTTTGTATTTTAAGGGGAGTTTGTATTTGAATGCAACCCTATATATATATATATATATATATATATATATATATATATATATATATATATATATATATATATACTAACTTTTTAATAGTTTGTAATTTTGATTAGTTTTTTAATAATTTACAAAGAAAGTTAGATAAAGTAAAATCAAGTAGGGAAAAAATTTTCCCGCTTAAGTGTGAATGCATATTAATAGATTTGTAAGTTCATTATTTTTTTTGTTGTGTATAAACCACGAGGTGGTCCAGGTGTTTCTCTGTCCGTTTAACTTTGTAAGATCATTATTGCAAATGAGATTAGCAATATGAATGCATTTTTTATCATATTTATTGTCTTAACATTTAAATATTATAATGTATAACTATACTTACATTTTTAATAAAATTAATTCTGCTTTGTATCATAAATTCATAATATTACAATAATACTTATAAATTTTTATCCGTGCATTGCACGGGGCAAATACTAGTAAATGGATAAAGTTGTTTGTTTATTTTATTTTTATTTTACATATCACATATATTATTCTAATTACTATGAAAATTAATTCGAATTCAATTTGGGTCATACCAACAAATTTTTTAAATTAACTCTTCAACTAAAATTTTTCGAAGACTAACACGTTATTAAATTAATTAGAGATTCGCTTTCAAAAAAAAAAATAGAGATTTAATACATAAATACCAATATTAATAAATAAATGTACAATATCCAACACACACGTATATGAAACAATATGTGATGCACCATGACAATGATCCAAAATGTGCCAACTCATTAAAAAGTAAACTTTACATTGAGCCGTTTTATGTAAATTATAATAATTTTTAATGTATTATAATTAAAATTGCTTTATTATATTAAAATTAATTATTATTTGATCTGGAAAAGTTTGAGGAGGGGAGGTGAATAGACTCATTAAATAGATTTTTGAAAATAATTTTTGAGTGAACTTAAATTTTAAAAAGAATAAAGTTTATAAAACATAGCAGAAAATATTGTTAACCCTTTTAGTTTGTGGCACGTTTTTGACTTAAGATTATATTGAGTGCGAGAATAATGAGCAATAAATAAAGTGCTTATAGTAAATGAGACCTAAGAAATTTATAGTGGTTCAGTCAACCGTTCTAATCCGCTCTTCTCCTAAAATCTTTAAGAAGTTTTCACTAGTATTGCTCCTAATACATGTGGAGAGGACGTACACTTTGATCACAAAGTCAAGCACAACTCTAAGGATTTTCACAAGATATAACTTGTTACTCCTATTTCTACTTCAACAAGTTGAAATGATGGGTTTGAACACAAAAAGATTGTTCTTCTTGATCCAACGGATGATGACTTGATGTTTGAATAGTTCTTGAATCTGCCAAAGTCATCTCTTGATGTTGAGTGATTAGGAGTTATATCCCTCACTGGTCAAGTGATTGAATTCTCTTGTAAACAATTTGAGCACTTGTAAGTTTTTCTTGAAAAGTTCAGCACCTCATTCATCTTTTGAATTGTACTTATATACTTCTTTGAATTTGTCTATTAGAGAGAAACAAAATTAAAACAAAATGTCTTTAACCCGTGTATAAGAGTTTTTTCCCAAAATGGTCCCTCGACTATTGTTCATTCTCAATTTTGCATTTTGACTTTTAATTGCACCCAATGTGGTCCCTTGACTTTTAAAAATTACTCCAAATTAGTCCTCTGTTAGCTTTTCTGTCAACTGAGTGTTAAGTGTGAGGGTATTTTCGTCCATTCACTGCCTATTACAACTGTTCTTCGTTGTTCATCGTTCCTTTTGTCTTCCGATCAGAAATTAACCACAAACTTAAAGTTATCGTCGCGCTTATCCAACCGGACACCGGAGCTTCTCTGAGTTCTTGACTCTAAACAGTATTCTTAGACGCGAATTCTCGACTCGGAAGCTCCGATTGACCGCAACTAAAGCTTCGTCGATCGATGCTTGGTCGGTTGCCGGTGGTTCGTTCAGAGACAGAGGAGGAGTGTGAGAGCCCAGCTTCGTAGAATTCATTACTTAGGAGAGAGTGAAAGTGGTGGCTATGTTAGCCTTGGCTTTATGTAACGCCGACCGTGTCGTAATGTCGGTGGTGATCGTTCCGTTATCGGCCTCTCATGGCTAGCTTCAATCGTTGGTTGGCGTTGTTCAGTACTTATCATTTTCACTTTGGGGACTTGATATATTATTTCCGTGTTTGTAATTGGAACTGTCACTACTGTTATAAAAATTTGTGAGCATTAATTTATGACCGAAATCAAATGCCTTTCTTATGTCTGATTGCAGAGGTTGATTGCATGGGCAATCGGAGTCCACCGTTGGAGTCAGGGATGCTAGGGATGTTGATTGTCATCGCCAATTTTTTGATCGCCCACCTGTTGCAAACTCTCAAGTCGCAATGCAGTCAACATCAATGCAGGCCAGGCCTCGGCTGGCATAATGCCACAACCGGTGGTCTCGTCGTCTCTGTTGGTGGGGAAGCCACCATCGTCTAGAGTTGAGCCATCGACGATGGCAGGCGGAGACGTCACAAAACCAAGGCTCCATACTCTCGGGTTCAAACTGCTCTTGGTCAAGGTTCATCATCTGACTCTATGGTGCAAGGTTAGTCCTTTATTCCTCAAGATTCTGGGATAGTTTATAGCAGATTGGAGACTCCACGTACTGGTAATGTGAGCTTGTCCTCTCATGGTGTTGCTAATCGGCCGGTTCATGCGAACTTGGCTGGTCATAGCTCCCATAATCCTCTTTGAGCACCTTTACCGATGGTTTCCAATGCCGGGTTCACGAAGGCTTGCCGCCTCTAATTGTTGGTAATGTGGCGGTTTCTCATGAGCAAACTTCTGTTGGACATACATTACCAACCATTCATTCTACTGATCAAGGTTTGGCGTTGGATGGAGGTGTTAGTAGTGTGAGTATAGTTGCTCCCCGTATCACTATCTCTCGACCAAGGCTAAATCTTGATGTTTCAACCGTGGCTGATGTTAATGTTTTTGATTAAATGAGAAGAGATTTCAATTCTATTTCATCGAATGCTAATAGTGGGAGTAGAGGTGTTGTGAATCCATCTTTGCTCCCTACTGATAGCATTCAACTCCCTATCATTAGTGCCACTGAAGTTTCTGATTCGGCGGCCATGCTAAGTGTTGGGTCTCAAGTCCAAAATATTCAATCTCTTGATCCAACATTTGGTAACAATATGGGTTTGTATGTTCAAGAAACTAATTCTGATTCTAATATTGATACTCTGAATGTGTCCACTGTCAATCCTAATGAAAGTGGACATACACTCAATAATATAACTGGTTTTGGTTTACAAAATGATCTAGTTGCTGCAAATATTCCTAATCTTTTGCCCAATTCTGTGTTTAATTCTAGTGTTGGTGCAGCTCGTGAGAATGCCAATGTTTTAGGACGATTAACTACTGTGTTATTTCATCTAATGGTATTAGTTAGTCTTCTTTCTCGGCTATATCTGCTTTGCCTAATACTGGAATTAATCCCAGGTTACCTAATTTGTTTGCAAGTGTTGGCAGTGTGACACCTCTTGGTGGAGTCGTGGCTTCATCTGGTGCTCCTGCATCGTCTGGAGAACAAAAACCCTCAAAACACAACGAAATGACCGAAATACCCCTAAACTTAACGCCTAGTTAACAGAAAACCTAACAGAGGACTAATTTGGGGTAGTTTTTAAAAGTCAAGGGACCACATTGGGTGCAATTGAAAGTCGAAATGCAAAATTGAGAATGAGCGATAGTTGAGGGACCATTTTGGGAAAAAACTCCCGTGTATAATGACCATTGGTTGCGTAGTAGGTTATTTTTGTCAGATTTTTCAATCGTTGCAATGACTTTCGGCTCCTTAAAAGTTAGCATTTTAGCCCTATTTTCTCTTGTCTATTTCATGATAAATCTTTCTTGCGAGTACTATCCACTCTGTTACAATATAGTATCTGTACATACATATTTGCTCAACCTATTGAAGTACAAAGAGTCAATATTCCATTGGAGTTCGAATATGTGATTTTCCATTTGGGAGAGCCACAGTTATGTCGCTGAACAACACGATTTGGTCTAATGTGTTCAGGGGCGGAGCCAGAAATTTGATTGGGGGGGGGGGGGGGGGGGGGGAAGGGAAACAGTATAGACGGATTCAGAAAATTTTTCCAGTAAAGACGAAACATTAAAACAAAAGAGATAATTTAAAAATAAATAAATAAATTACCTTAAGAAATATAGTTGTAAATTTTTTTGGATATGGACGAAAATAAAACACATCGAAACTTTATAAAAATATTCATAACAAAATATGAAACATAATTAATAAAATAATTTGAGTAGAAAACACATTATAAATTACACATCTTATTATTAATATAAAAAATGTTTTTTATATATATGTGTGCGTGCGTGCGTGTGTGTGTATTTAATATTAAATATTAAAAAAACTATTAAAAAAGAATTGTAAAACTATGTTTAGGCCAATATTAGAACACTTGACCTCATATTATTACCAAATATGTGTTCTACCACCTAATCTAACTCACTTTTTGTTAATATTTTATAGTTTTTTTATACTAATACTAAAACATTGTACTATATATATACATATATACATACAAAGACTATATATGGGGTGGGGGTGAGGTGCTGCCCCCTGCCCCCCTTGGCTCCGTCCCTGAATGTGTTATTTCTTAGTTTTGAAATGGTTTAAAATGGAGAACTCAAATTCAGTTTTAACGACTCCGGTAATCCAAAGGATGAAATTGTCCAGAAATAAGAACGTAAAGAGTAAACCACTAAGAGCATCCATAGTAGAGCATAATATTGGGTTAATGTCAGATGAAATAACTTGGGTGGGGTTATTTATTGATGTGAGGTGGGATTAATGCATGAATTATTTCTTCTGCAAAGATCAAAATAATGTCAAGAAAAAAAAAACAGAGAAGCAACAAATGCTATGCGCATTCGCGCACAGCCAATGGCGACATGGGCGCGTGCACGCGCCTGTGTGGCTCAGCCAGGGGCGGAGTCAGGATTTCTTGGTGCGAGGGGCCAATCACAATTTGAGAGAGAATAATAAAAACATATTAATATTTATTTAACATATTTCAAAATACACATTATATTACAAATATACTAAAGTTTTGAACGTCTTCCAGAATTCAATGGCTCAATACTTGTAAATAAATTTACTTGAGATGTTGAATTTTTAAAATTCTTTCTTTTAAAGAAAAGATCAATTCTTTGTGTCTTTTTCATTTCAACTCAAACTTCCGATGTTTACCGTGTTAATTTTTTTTTTTTTTGACAAATCAATTGAATTAACTAAAATTGAAAAAAAATAGATGGACAAAGATTAAAGTAGTAGAAAGTTAAAGATTTTGGTAGCAAAATAACAATTTATTATTATAATAAACACAATTGCAATGTATTTCATTTGCAAATTAAAAAAGACAAAAATGAAAGTAGCCGAAATTTAAAGATGTAAAATTATGTATAGAATATGTAAGGAAGATTTTGCTTAAAGATGGAAAACAAATTAGACCAATTGGAAAATGTAATGAATATTAATAATTCACTCAAAATTAAATATGATCCCTAGATATAATTCACTGAACACTGATATTTAAAATATCTAAAGTTTCAGCATGCGTACATCTACACATTGACTATTAATTTTGGACAATTATTTGATCGAATTCAAGCAATGATAACATTAGAAAATACAATCGATTGCATTATATAATATTTGATATAATAATTTATATAATTATATATCAATCCAAATATTCTTAAAATATTTTAACAAATTCATTCCGTGCATCGCACGGGAGCAAATACTAGTTTATTATTATAAAGGCCCTTGTAACTTTCATGTGGCTTCACCATTGGGCTCAGCGCGCGTCTGACACACTAATTTTTTTTTTTTTCAAATTCAATTCTTTTTTCTCTCATCTCTTATCTTCTCTTTTCTAATCACTCTTACAAAACCCCTTAAAAAACTGCACCAAAATTAAACTATTATGGATGGGCTAACGGAATTTCCCCCCTTTTGTTTCGGATTTTACGTCCCAAATATTTTTGGGCATGAACTTTCCAGAAATGCGTCGACTCCATTGCATGTCACAGAAGTCGGTCCATCTAAAACCGCCGAACTCTCAGATCTTGAAACGAACGGTTTGGATGATACCACCGTAGAGAAGGTACTGATTGGCTCCCACGTATAAAGCACAATCCTGATTGGTCCAAGTCATCACGGATGACATGGTCAGCAATACACATTAGATGCGAGATGACGCAACAAAAAACATGGCTTCTCCTGATTGGCTACGATACTTAGTTTCCTTCTAGCGGATTGGTCCACGTCATCCCCAATGACACATTCGTCCGGTTCCACTGCGTTATATATATATTGGCCGTTTGAGTTTCGAAGAGAAAACTGACTACGGCTTCTCTTTTATACTCAGTCTCTGATCTCTGTAAAAATTCACGGAAAAGTAGAGATAGAACAGTGGAACCATTTCTAACTTGCGAGAACGAAAACTCAATCTGATCCTCGAGCAATGGCTGGTGGTGCGTGGAAGAGGCGCACGTCCTCGATCCTTTTCGGAATCGTTGTTATCGGTAAGCATTCTGATTTCCGCTTTCGAATCTTCGAAGTGTTATGTTTCTGAGCCTGTATGCGAAGCTCACTGTCGAAATTTATGTTATTGCATGATAGAAAAACAACGATAAGAAAAATCCTAGGGCCAGAGCTGAACGAAGACCGTCTGATATAGTGATATCTACTAGGAAATGTGTTCTTATCACTCATGCTGTCTGGATCTGGAGGCATGAGTGATGAGTAGTTAATAAAATGGAATACGGTGCCTGTTTTAATATATTACTAGATCTTCTACATATGTGTTAATTGTGATGTATGTTTTCTATCACTGTAGAATTCATGTTGTTACAGTAATTTTATTAACATGTTCAGCTTTGAATCACCGGATGAGTTTTCTTCTCTTAGTGTTTGTTTGAGGAAAAATGATTGGAGTAAGCTTAAACAGTGATAAAATTGAAGTTCTGCATCAGCATTCCTTGTTTGTTGAATCTAACCTGCATATTTCATTTAATTATTACTGATTTTATGCATTAATTTGAAAATGTATCTCTTGACAGGGAGCTTATTTGCCTTTTCAATCGCAAAAGAGGAAGCATCCAAATTAGGGACTGTGATTGGAATAGATCTTGGAACAACTTATTCCTGTGTTGGAGTTTACAAAGATCAGCGTGTAGAGATCATAGCCAATGACCAAGGTAATCGTATCACACCATCATGGGTTGCCTTCACTGACAGTGAGAGACTAATTGGTGAGGCAGCCAAGAATCTAGCCGCTTCCAACCCTGAGAGGACGATTTTTGATGTAAAGAGGCTTATTGGAAGAAAGTAAGAATTTCTCTCTCAAGTTTCCTTCAATATGCGTTTGTGTGTGTGTGTTTTCAAGCTAACTATAATGGGGATCTTAAATAGGTTTGAAGACAAAGAAGTGCAAAGGGACATGAAACTTGTTCCTTACAAAATTGTTAACAAGGATGGAAAACCATATATACAAGTCAAGATCAAAGATGGTGAAACCAAGGTTTTCAGCCCTGAGGAGATTAGTGCCATGATTCTTACTAAGATGAAGGAAACAGCTGAAGCTTACCTTGGAAAGACAATCAAGGATGCAGTTGTCACTGTTCCAGGTAAAATTGAGTAATGCTAAGGTTGAGAATCTACTTTAATTGGTCTTACCATAATGTGATTACTGAGATTGTCATGCTCCCTCTCCTTTGAATTTGGCAGCATACTTCAATGATGCTCAGAGGCAAGCTACTAAGGATGCAGGCATCATTGCTGGATTGAATGTGGCTAGGATTATCAATGAACCAACTGCAGCTGCCATTGCCTATGGATTGGACAAGAAAGGCGGTGAAAAGAACATTCTTGTCTTTGACCTTGGTGGTGGAACGTTTGATGTCAGTATCCTAACTATTGATAATGGTGTGTTTGAGGTTCTTTCCACCAATGGAGATACTCACCTTGGAGGTAAGGGCCTTTGTAGTTATGTATGTGGTTTTTGAGACTTGTTTCTTCATGTTTGGACTGTTTGCTGGGGTGGCATTTGGCTAATTGTGCTTTAGGTAGGATAAATGATTCTTCCTGCATATCTTGGCCTAACACAAACATTTGATTTACCTTTTGTTCCTGCAGGTGAAGATTTTGATCAGAGAATCATGGAGTATTTCATTAAATTGATCAAGAAGAAGCATGGTAAGGACATCAGCAAGGACAACAGGGCTCTTGGAAAACTCAGGAGGGAATGTGAACGGGCAAAGAGGGCTCTGAGCAGCCAGCATCAAGTTCGTGTAGAGATTGAATCTCTTTTTGATGGTAATGACTTCTCAGAACCGCTTACTCGGGCTCGTTTTGAGGAGTTGAACAATGATTTGTTTAGAAAGACTATGGGGCCTGTTAAGAAGGCTATGGAGGATGCTGGGTTACAGAAAAACCAGATTGATGAAATTGTCCTGGTTGGTGGAAGTACTAGGATTCCCAAAGTTCAACAACTTTTGAAGGATTACTTTGATGGTAAGGAACCAAACAAGGGTGTTAACCCCGATGAAGCTGTTGCTTATGGTGCAGCTGTGCAAGGTGGAATCTTAAGTGGGGAAGGAGGTGATGAAACCAAAGGTAATTTCAGAGTAAATATGACTTATGTTTAATTAGCCAAAAATCTAAACTTCTTTGCTAACATCTGTGTGCTTTGTTATCAGATATTCTTCTCCTTGATGTGGCTCCACTTACCCTTGGTATTGAAACCGTTGGTGGAGTGATGACGAAGTTGATTCCCAGAAATACTGTTATCCCAACAAAAAAATCTCAAGTTTTCACCACCTACCAAGATCAACAGACAACTGTCACAATTCAGGTGTGTCCTCAACATTCATTTAGTAATTATAGGTTTATCAGTTCAGATATCATTAAATTCTGTAGGGCAGTTATAACAGTTGACCGTCTAGTTCTTTTGTAGAGTAGCAGTTGATCTAACATGATTTTGTGCATTGTACAGGTCTTTGAAGGTGAAAGGAGTCTCACAAAGGACAACAGGTTGCTTGGAAAATTTGATCTAACTGGAATAGCTCCAGCTCCTAGGTAAGGATATTATTTATTTTCTTCCCAATATAATTAATGAGTTGCCTTTCCATTCTCTCAACTGAAATTGTAACCTGCTGGAACAGAGGAACACCTCAAATTGAAGTTACATTTGAGGTTGATGCCAACGGCATCCTGAACGTTAAAGCCGAAGACAAGGCCTCTGGGCGATCTGAGAAGATTACCATCACTAATGATAAAGGCCGCTTGAGCCAGGAAGAAATTGAGCGGATGGTCAGGGAGGCTGAAGAGTTTGCCGAGGAGGACAAGAAGGTAAAAGAAAGAATTGATGCCCGAAACAGCTTGGAGACGTATGTTTACAACATGAAAAACCAGATCAACGATAAGGACAAGCTAGCAGATAAACTGGAATCTGATGAGAAGGAGAAGATTGAGACAGCAACAAAAGAGGCCCTTGAATGGTTGGATGACAACCAGAACGCTGAGAAGGAGGATTATGTGGAAAAGCTGAAGGAAGTTGAGGCTGTGTGCAACCCAATCATCAGCGCTGTGTATCAGAGATCTGGTGGAGCCCCTGGAGCTAGTGGAAGCAGTGACGATGACGATGACTCTCATGATGAGCTGTAGATGATGAATCATTATTCTTATCTTCCTCTTATTATTATTTCTAGGTATGAGAAATTTTATTGATGCCTAGCTAGCTGGATAGGCTAATGGTTGGATAATGTTAGTTGTGTATTTTTGGTTTCCCTTCCCCCACTGAAACAATAGCAGAAAGATGAGGAGTGATGGTAGTGGAAATCTTCCTGAGAATTGAAGGGACATGAATGATTACTTCCAGGTTCCTTAGGGTTCAATTTTGAAACACATGCTACCCAGACAGATTGAAATCATGTAATTTTGAATATATATAACTTCATTTCTCTCCGATCCGGTTTTTTTTTTTTTTTTTTTTTTTTTTTTTTTTTTTTTTTTTTTTTTGTTTTTTTTTTTGTTTTCCTAAGCCACTAATTTAACTCTACAACATTTTCAAATCTCCAAAAATCAATGCAGTGGTATGCCGAAGGAGATAATTTTAACAATTGATTGCCAGTATGTTAGGGACAGAGAGGGAGAAGTGACCCTAAACACGGTTTGGGTGGTGGAAAGTAATGTTATATGCAGCTTTTGATAGGTTGGGTGGTAGAATGGGGGTGGGTGGCAGTAGGTTGGGTCAATTTGTGGCAGCAGTTTCAATTCCTTGGCCTGGGGTGTGTTCCGAAGTCTCCTCTAACGAAATGTTAGATTGTTTTTGCAATGCCAGTCATTTCTTTTGTTAAACGTCTTTTGTTAAACGAACTAAGGGAGTGGTCTATGTCTGTTCGTAGAGAGTGGTTTTCTGTCCTCTTATTTATTTCGGAAACTTTGCACGTGGATTTGAAGGAAAATATTGAGGGGCTTTGTGTTTGCATGAACCAGTCTTCCACCATTATATTGATGATAAAAAAAAAAAAAAAAAAAAACAGAACCGCCCCCCTCCCCCGTTCCTCCCCTCCACGCGCACACACACTCTCCACATCATATATATGCAGTCATGCAGAAGCTAAGTTCAAATACCAAATTTGGCAGATAAACTATTGAGCAATTGTGTAGGGGGCTAGGGGCAATATGAAGGAAATAAAATAATAAACCTCTTCAAAGACTACGTTCACATTCCAAGTTTTATCCTTATATTGGATGACTGCTTTAAATTTTATTGATAATTTGATTTTTGTATATATTAGTACTTTTAAATTCTTGTTTTAAGTTTTTATTCATATTAGTGTTTTGGATGTCACCATATTAAGATTAAATGTTCTCCTCCGCCGTGCGCCTGGGCCCCGCCCCACCCCCTCGTCGGACATTTGTGGTGTATGTATGTATATATAGTAAATGTTTTAATATAAGTATATGAAAACTGAAAATTGTTACAAAGGTTGATTTAGACTAGATGGAAGGTGCGCGGTTGGGTTTTGAAAATCAACATAGTTTAGTTTTGGCTTTGTACTAACATATAGTTAAATACTTCAATTTTGGTTTTGCTTCAACACAGTTAAATTTGACTTTTTAAATATTAATAATGAAATTTTCACACACACATATTTATTTAGTTTTCGCTATATCACACCATATTTATAGTTATATTTCTTAAGTGTTACATTTTCTTTTTCAAACTATCTATATTTTTTAAAATTTCGCCCCCACTGAACAAAATTTCTGGATCTGCCCTGGTTGATGCGACATTTGCACGGTTATGGACCCCAAGTAGTGGCGCCGTGAATTTCATGGACACATATACCTGAAATGTGAGAAGCCATTGCCGGGTGGAGCAAGGTCAATGTTGATGACTGCTACAAAGGAGTTGAAAATAGATCGAGTAGATAGGTTGTGGAGGAATCTTGAGAGATGAGCATGGGGTAGTGGATCAAAGATTTCACCTTCAGCGGTTGAGGCGAAGGCTTAGGCTATTCTCCAAGGCATTAGAGGGTGGCTAAGGAAACTGGAACGAGGAAAATTGTTATTGTGTGCAATATATTCTTCCAACATTGTAAGCTGGCTTAGAGGTGGCAGTGCTATTCATGGTTAGGGGAAAAATACTATCAGAACATGCATGAAAGAGATCAAAGGTTTTGAAGCAGTGGAGGTTCATAACATTTATAGGCAGGGGAGGATTCAGAATTATTTTTTAGTGGGGACGAACATTAAGATATATCCATAAATATTATTGGATATAGGCGAAAAATAAGACACATCGAAACACAAATCACAGACCTTTCATAATGTAATTGATCCACATATCTTACCAACTACTCTAACTCAACTCTTATTAATATTTTCTGTTTTCTTATACTTATACTACAACATATATATATATATACATATATACATATTGTATATATATATATATACATATATATATATATATATATATATATATATATATATATATATATATGATCCTAGTATTCCTCGCTTCAGTAGATTTAGGAAGCTTTGAGCCTACTCAGATCAGAACTAAACTAGTGGATTCTCTTTGGCCGAAGCAACCTTCGCATTTCCTGCTGAGATCCCAAGTCTCGACTTGGATTATATATCCAAAAAGGTCCGCTCTCTGCTAATCCGATGCCCACCCCGCCTCATATTGTGCCGGAATGGTATTTCTCCGAATGGGTCTTGCAAGAAAATAGGATTTCATATTGAGCTCCAAATATACGCATTAGCGTATATATTATTTACTTCCTCGATCATCTCCCGGGTAAGTCTATTCACCGTTCCGCGGCCTACCAATAGCGGGAGCAATGTCCAGTTCAACCGAAACTACTGCTGCATAAAGGGCAGGTCCAACGGCACAAGACCTGCGTGAGTCTAAGTCTAAAGACTCAAGCGTGTTCCTTGGTTATTTAGAAAGAGTTTCTTTGCTGTTGTGAAGTGAAAAGGAACAAATCGTTCGGCTAGCTAGCTCATATGGAATAGGTCTCTGGCTTGCTCCTGTCTGTTCTTTGGTTATCTATCGGAAATAGTCGTAATCTTTCCTTTCTGTCCACAAAGAAATGATGGTTCCCTGCGGTCCAAACCCGGTGCCGCATTAGGTTAGGGAGCTGGACGATAATAGCTCCTCCGCATCCCAAAGCGCGCTGCCCTCCTAGGCGCGCAACACTAATTTCATTCTATTGATTGGTTCTAGCTCCAAAGAACATATACATGGAGCTATGTCGACTTACGTACGTCTCGTTGACTAAACGATCAAGGTATACCACGTATCATCCCCTCTTTCCGACGGCATAGGTTGTTATACTCGTTCTTTAAGAAGCTCCCATACCAAACCCCCAGAAGGGGGGAGCAGGGCGGACTATTAATGGGTCGAACCTTAATGGCGACCGTCTTCTTCCCGCCCTAGGAGTAGCACAAAAAGAGGGATTAGCATTATTGACCCAATGATAAACCACTAACACCTTCCTCGTTGGGGCGTCTGTAGCAGCGTTAGAAGCCGTTGCTTGTTCTTTTGCGGTAGCTGTGTTATAATAGAATACTATAAGCGTGAGCTTTAGGCTCTGCCGTTGACTGAACTTCTTTTTGAACTGGCTTGAAAGAAGACTGCCAAACGATGGGTTAAGCTCCTAAGATCGATGAAAGCTTTTAGGGAGATCCTTCGATAAGGATTTCAATTCCCCGCTCTATAAGAGGATCCCTTGCGTTGAGGCAACTCGCAAGAGACAGAGACTGCTAATATATATATATACACTTACAAGGGTTATATAGATCCGCCCCTGTTTATAGGAAATATAATAATCACTCACTCACGAGATAGGCTTGGAATCTTGGAGGATCCCTCTATGAACACCTGTACTACGGTTTGGGACGACAAGTGTGGGGTAATGGGGGGTAGAGCCACCACATTATTAACTACATGCTTTTAGGTTACTCTACTTTCTTGATTAAAAAAAGAACAAGAAAAAAGAAAATATATAGAAGCATAGTTTTCTAACACCTAAAATCATTTTTTCTAACAAAGTAACAATCTAACATCATATTTTTAATTTTTTTACAACCTATATAAGTCAGAATCAAGATGTTTATATTTTGGAAGCAAGTATATATATATATATATATATATATATATATATATATATATATATATATATAATCTCTAATAAGGTACTGTAATAAATAACAATAACCTAACTAAAATTCATATATTTGGAAGCAAGCTAGTAAGATAAGAAAAATTGAAATTGACCATATGTTTTGACAAGTAAGCCATTAATGGAAGAAGATGCACGTATTGGACCAACTTAATTATATTAGTTTGTTATACTTCAGTTAGAGTCTTTAGCTTATCTCTATCTGCTCCACCTATTGTGGTGCTGGGCTTTATTATATAAGACTGTACAATTCTTCTTGTTCATTACTGAAACATTGAATATTATTTCTTCATTTGGTATCACCCTACCATTGATCCTATGGCCAATGAGAATGAAACTAACCCCCCTCCCCCGCCGCAGGCAACACCACCACTCCCACCAACTCCTCCAATCGGTCAACCCAGGTTGTCGCACACTTCGATTGCCGGACAACCACCATGCTACAACAGGCACACCATTACGTGTATATCAAGCCAACCCAGGTTGTCGCACACTTCGATTGCCGGACAACCACCATGCTACAACAGGCACACCATTACGTGTATATCAAGCCATTAGCGACAAAAATGTACATGACTGAGCCGCTTCGTAAAGCCATTAGCGACAAAAATGTACATGACTGAGCCGCTTCGTAAAGCGGGTATGGACTCGTGCAAGCCATTAGCGACACGTATTTCTGTGACCACACAGGTTGCTCCATGACTCAGATGTGCTAGACGATCCAACTCCCTATCGCCAACTTGTTGGATGGTTAATGTACCTCTTGATCACGCGGCCGGACTTAGCCTGGCCTACTCTGTCAACAGGCTCTATCAGTTCATGCATACCCCAAAGCAGAGTCACTGGGCAGCACTAAAACGCGTCCTCAGGTACATCAAAGTCGTGTTAGACATTGACATTGGCCTCCGCATTACTCCGTCCGCCACTCCAGTGCTTCATGCCTTTCTTCGACTCCGACTAGGCTAGTTGCTCCATTGATAGGAAGTCAACAGGTGGCTATGCGGTTTTTTAGGCCCTAATCTTTTGTCCTATGTCTCTAGGAAGCAACGCACCGTGGCTCGTTCCTCCACAGAAGCCGAGTGCAAAACTCTAGCAGATGTCGCAGCAGAGGTCACGTGGATCTAGTCCCTGCTCCGTGAGCTTGGCTTGCTACAAACGACTGTCCCGGTGTTATGGTGTGACAATCTAGGTGCCACGTACTTGTGTTCCAATCCTGTCTTCCACGCCAGAACAAAACATGTAGGACTACCACTTTGTCCGAGACAAAGTCACGACTGGAGTCTAAAAGTCAACTTTGTCTCCACTCATGACTAGTTGGCCGACATCTTCACCAAGCCGCTTTCCGCTGTTCGCTTAACCGATCTTTGTCACAAGCTTGGCGTCGTTCCTTGTCCCTTGCCAGCTTGAGGGGAATATTGGACCAGCTAAATTATATTAGTTTGTTATACTTCAGTTAGAGTCTTTAGCTTATCTCTATCTGCTCCACCTATTGTGGTGCTGAGCTTTATTATATAAGACTGTACAATTCTTCTCGTTCATTATTGAAACACTGAATATTATTTCTTCATTGCACGGGCTAGTCATGGATCTCATAGACGAGTACAAAAAGTGGATGACACGACCTGGTAGGTAAAAATATGCCACGCACACAAAAAGAGAGCATAATAGAGTTGAGTAGTTGATAAGCTTGCAAATTAAACATTTAACCATGACATGGGACGACTTAAATGGCTTGAGCGAACATCGAAATCTATTGCTTGAATACTAAGGGGAGATGAGCTTAGTCTTTTTCAGGCCACGAAAATATTAGATATTAACTTTTAATACCTCTACACCAACTAAAATAAATAAAAAATAAAAAATCAAAATCAAAGTTTATTTTAACAATTTGATAATTAAAAATATTTAATATAAAAATTTTAACAGTCACATATTTAAAAATAACTTCTAATATAAAATTTAATAATATCAAATTCTAAAAATAAATAAAAATTCAAATAATGAAAAAATATTAACAAAAAACTTTCAAAGAAGTAAGAGTAGGAATTGGGGATGGGAGATTAGGAGTAAGGGAAGGGGTCATTTGACCCAATCGTTATACCGTGCACCAGGAGCACATAGCAATGTGCGTCCCGCGCATCACAAAAGGACGCATCACAAAAGGACGTTGTTTTGGTGCATTGTCTAAAAAAAAATCTTTCGTTTCAAATACACATATAAACTGATAACAGAATACACATAAACGCATAACAGAATACACATAATCTAACATAATACATATAAACTCTTAACATAATACACAAAAACTCATAACATAAATACATAATACACATAAACTCATAACAGAATACACAGAAACTCATAACTGAATACACATAATCTAACACAGAAACTCATAACTGAATACACATAATCTAACATGATACATAATACACAGAAATTTTTAACTGAATATACAAAAACTCTTACCTAAATACACAGAAACTATTAACTGAATACACATGAACTCTTAACTGAATATACAGAAACTATTAACTGAATACACATGAACTCTTAACTGAATATACAGAAACTCTTAACTGAATACACAAAAACTCATAACACAATACACAAAATTTTTTAACTAAATACACATAATGGGGTTTTTGGACCGTTTGGACAGACGGAGTGACGTCAGCAATTGAAAAGCGCGCGTTTTGTGCTTGGGTGCACATTGCTATGTGTGCCGTAGTACACGGTATAAATTGCCCATTTGACCATGTTGACCCCCCTAAACCACGTTAACATTAACTGACATAGTAGAATCAAATATAGGGCAAATTATATCGTGCACCGCAGTGCATAATCGATTATGCACTGCGCATCAAACGATGTCGTTTTGTTTAATGAAAAGAAACGGCATCAGTTTCCCGTCGTTCCGCACCATTCCGCAAAAAGTAACTCTGCTATTTAGTTTCATTTTGTATACACTACAGTTTCAGTTCAACATAACTACAATTTCATTTCAACATAACTACATTTTCATTTCGATATAACTACAGTTTCATTCGATATTTATATACTCAAATATGTGAAAATGTTATTTAATTTTATTTTATATATACTATAGTTTTATTAAAACACAACTACATGATCATTTTGATATAATTACAACTTCATTGTACAATATACACTCAAATATGTGAAATGTTATTCAGTTTCATTTTATATACATTGCAGTTTCATTTCACCATAACTACAGTATCATTTTGAAATAACTGCAGTTTCATTTGATAATATAAAAATAATACGTGAGGCAGTGTCGGTTTAGATATACTGTAGTGGCAGTTGGTAATTAACATACAAAAAAATGCGTACTCCGTTAACATTAACGGCGCGCTGTTTCTTTACTTAAAGAAACAGCGTCATTTTGACATGCACCGCGGTCCACGATATAACGACCCCAAATATAACCTTTAATTAAATAAATTCCAAAGTTTGTCCTTTTTGAGTCTAATAAAATTTTTAAACATGAAAGTTTTTCTTATGATAAATTTAGAAAATACGTCCACATCGCCACTTCAGATTTCCACAAGAAATTTGAACGAATTTGGAGTGTTTTACGGGTGATATTTAAGTATTCCAAAAAAACATATTAATACAAAACATTTTTGGACTAACGAGGATCAGGAATAGAGTTATAGAGGGAAAAATGTAATTTGTGTTTTCGGATTAAAAAATGCATATTAAGTCCAATATATTTTTAGCGTATTTATGGTTGTAGTATTAGGCATCTGTCTATTGAAGACTTGAAGTTGTCAAGTAATTCAATTTTGAAGTTTATTCGTTCAATTTTGAAGTTTATTAAGACTCGAATAAGATTAAAATTATCAAATTTTGATAAATAATTAAGTTTTTAAAGTACTCTAGCTTTGAATTTTTTTTTAACTAAACTATAACGTCACGCGTTTTAATCTCTTTACTCTAAAATAAATCTCCACATGATCAATTTTATGCTGACTCCAATTTTTTGTTCTATTTTTAACTACTTGTCATGATTGTCATGATTAATTATTTTAATTAATGTTCAATCTTTGAACACACACACCCCCCGCCCCCCTCCTTTTTTTTTTTTTTTTTTTTTTTTTTTGTAATGAGAGAAACACACCACTACTATTTGAGATTGTGCATGGTTTGACCAATATGATATTGACAAAAAACAAATTATTTTTCAAGTACAAGAATCATGCTCTGCGTACTCAATCACTCATTCCAAGACATCTTTAATCTATTTTTTCTACCAAGAGAAACTCGCAGATATTATCTAATAATGTTCACGGAGTAAACCCTTCCTATGTAATAACTACCAAACTTCATATCTAAATGGTTTAATTTGCTTGACATGCTGCGAATCCTCTTAAAAGAGACGGTCCCTTCTCAAACAATTAGTCCTCTAATTTGAAAATTGACAATGATAATAAAAAATAATACAAATAGAAAATGTAAAATATAAAGCACAATATTTAAAATTTAATGTTCCAAACAGGAAATATATATAATATAAAATATAAAATATAAAATTTAATTTTTAAAATTCAACTTTAAAAATTGAAAAGAATACATATTATAAAATTCTATTTTGTATAAAGAGATTTAAATGAAATACAAATTTTGAAATATAAAATCTACAAAGCATATCAAAATTATAGGTAATAATAAAATCTACATAATTAAAAATAATTTCTAATATAAACTTTAATAATGCCAAAATCAAAAAAATAAAAGACAAAAGAATCTTTTAAAAAATTCAAGAAGTAGGGATAGGGATGGGATAGGGATAGGAGATTGGGAGTAGGGGAAGGGGTCAATTGACCCCGTTCACGCCCCTTCCCCTACGCCACATAACTCCTCACTGACACAGTCAAGATTTAACATGTAGTAGACTTAAATATAGCCTTTAATAATTTATTTATTTTATCAGACCATGAGATCTTTTGAGTATGCCTTAACTATAAGAGGCACTTTAAATCTAAATTACGAAATGTTCTGAGTAGGCTTTAACTGTAAGAGGCACCTAAGATTACAAGAACAAGAGTGCACGACCACTCACGTCAACCAAGCTAATTATATAACCTTTAATAAAATTTGTCACACTAAAATTTTCCTTATAATAATAGAAAATGCATCCACATACCTCACCTCTTCTGTTTTCCACAAGAAAGTTGAATGAATTTGGAGTGTTTTACGGGTTATATTTAAGTATTCCAAAATACATATTAAATTCATAACAATTTTGGACTAATGAAAGACTTGTCTTTTTTTTTTTTTTTTTTTTTTTTTTGAAAAAAATGAAAGACTTGTATTTATTTCAATTAAAAATTTAAACGATTGGTGAAGATTTTTTTTTTTTTTTTTTTTTTTTTTTTGGGTGCGCACGATTGGTGAAGTTACGTACATATGAATTATGTTAGATATTTTATCCTTACAAAGAAAATCAAGTGTTATTATTCAAAGCATTAATTATCAAGAGTATTTATTAATAAATAAATATAATATGTACTAACACAAGATTGAATAAAATTATAGAAAATTCAAAACTATTGGGAACAACTATAGAGTTTGGTATTGGTCTTCTTCTTGAATTTCTATTTTCCCAAACATAATAAGTGAGTAGTCGTGAGTTAAGAAAAAACATCTTTCTCATCACTCATCAGTCAACTATCATAATTGGTTTGATAAAATGGTTTGCTTAAAAAAAATAAAATTAATGTATATAAATTATTGTTTAAAACATTTCATTAAAATCTTTTAAATAACACATACATATATTGATATATTATTTTAACATATTGCTTCAATAATTATGTGATGATGAATTTATAGTGCTGGCTTAATTAAATATTGTAATAACATAATAAAAATTCAATAATGATTTAATAAAATTATAGTAGTGACTTAATGAACTTACAATAATGAATCCACAATAATAATTTAATGAACTTGTAATATCAACTTAATGAACCTGCAATAATGAATCTATAATAATAACTTAATGAATTTGTAGTAATGATTTTATAAAGTGCGATAATGACTTACTTTAATTGTACAATTAAAAATAATTTGAAAATAATTACTAATATGAATGTCATTTAAAATATTTTAATTAGAGTTTTTAAAAATATATTTTTTATATCAGGGTTCAAACATATGACTTCCTATTTGGGGGTGTTATAGTTATGCCGTTTGACCACAAGAAATTTTGTAATTTGTATCATATTAAATCTTACCGTTAAATTTTCGGCCAAATTCCCGAATAATTGGCCACCCCCTACCCCGTCCTTCGTCGTCATGGATTTCCATTTTTTTTTTTTTTTCATCATTCAAGGATAAAAATTTAGTGGTTCTGAATTGAGGAGACAGATCTCATCAGTCAACTGCAATATTGGGTTTGAGAAATTTCCCTCCACCAGGCCAGAATGGCTATAAAAAAGCACTCAGTTACTATATCATATTTATCAAAGCTGAAAACTTGCTTACATAATAGATTGTGTGATTCCATGGAGATCACTCGCCATTATTTGTGCTTATCCATCTTCTTCTTGCACTCTCTAATGCTTTGCTTAACCATTAATGCCCATACCAACATTACCACCGACAAACATGCCCTTCTTTCTCTCAAATCTAAAATTTCTTTTGATCCTCATAGCATTTTAGCTGACAATTGGTCGGTTAACAGCATAACTCCGTGTAACTGGATTGGAGTCACTTGCAATTCTCGTCACAATAGAGTGTCTGCTTTGGATCTTTTCAACATGGGTCTTGTTGGAGAATTAACTCCAGACTTGGGAAACCTTTCTTTTCTTGTTTTACTTAACTTGAGTCAAAACAATTTTCATAATTCCTTTCCTCGAGAGCTTTCTCAATTGCGACGCCTCAAAATTCTTCAGTGTAGCATCAATAACTTTAGTGGGAATATTCCATCTTGGTTTGGTCTCTTACCAAACCTTAGATTTTTGCATTTGGGGAATAATAACATTAGAGGTTTTTTTCCCACATCCCTTTTTAATCTTTCAAAACTTGAGGTCTTACATTTAGGAGTTAATTCTCTTGAAGGGAGTGTTCCTAGAGAAATTGGCAATCTTCCCCAACTGACGTGGTTAGATTTTAGCCTTAATCATCTTATTGGATCTTTTCCTTTGGGTATTTTAAATTTGTCCAAATTAGAAACTATATCTCTTTCAACTAATAACTTATTTGGTAAACTTCCCCTTGATCTTGGAAATCATCTTCCTAAACTCCAAACATTTAATATGCGTTATAACAAATTTAGTGGTCAAATCCCATTAAGTTTATCTGAATGCTCATTGCTTCAAACTATGGCTCTATCTTACAATAATTTTAGTGGGCATATACCAGAAGAATTTGGAAACTTAACAAAGCTTGAGGAGTTATCCCTTGGTAGAAATCCGTTAAGAGGTATGTGTAATGACTACTTCATAGGTAATATGAAATTTAAATGTTCCATTCCATTCTTTTTCTTCCTGTTCCTTGTACTTCGTTTGTTTCCCTTCAACTTCGAGAGAAGAAATTGAAAGGGGTCGGGTCAGATCGGGTCAGTCATGGGCTAGGAGATTAATTAATGGATCAAGAGTACAAGACTTATGACTGACAAAGAATTATTGAATAAACAATAACAGGGCGTTTGGTTGGGAGTAAGGAATTAGGGTGGAAAGGAATTGCAATTCGGTGGGAAAAGAATAAGGAGGGAATAAAGTAGGAATTCAAATTACATTGTTTGGTAGGGATGAATAGAATTATTAGGTAGGGAATGAAAGAAGTGATATAAAGACTAAAATGTCCCTGTGTAATAATAATAGTAGTAATAATTAAGGGTACTTTTGTTATTTCATCCCTTTTTCCTTTTCCCACAACCACCGAATTGCAATTCATAGGGGGGTGCCCATGAATTGCATGCAATTCAGCAAAAGAAGGGAATTGCAATTCTGTGGAATTGCAATTCCCTCCAACCAAACGGCGTAATTGTGGCTTCCACTGAATTGTAATTCAACTACAGCCAAATTACGCCCAACCAAACAGGCCATAAGTGTCTGTTTGGTTGGAAGTAATTTAGCTGTAGTTAAATTGTAATTCAGTGAAAGACACAATTACGCTGTTTGGTTGAATGGAATTACAATTCCACCAAATTACAATTCCCTCCAAATGCTGAATTAAAATTCAAACCTCCCCAAAGAATTACAATTCGGTGGTCAATGGGAGAAAAAAGAATAGTATGAAAACAATTTTGCCCTTCTAAAATACCCTGGTCTAATGTGCACTAGTCAGCCCACCCTAGTGCATTTCAGTCATCACCACCCATAACTACCTCATACTAGTTTGCTTTGCTTCATACGCACATGACCCTTAGCTTTCTCATCTTCACTTGAAAACCAGATTAAACTACCCAAGTCTTAATAATAATAATAATAATAATAATAATAATAATAATAATATAATAATAATAATAATAATAATAATAATAATAATAATAATAATAATAATAATAATAATAATAACAATAATAATATAATAATAATATAATAATAATAATAATAATAATAATAATAATAATAATATTATTATTATTATTATTATTACATAGGTTATTTTTTTTTTAAAAAAATAGGATTATTATTATTATTATTATTATTATTATTATTATTATTATTATTATTATTATTATTATTATTATTATTATTATTATTATTATTATTACATAGCGTCATTTCAGTCATTATATCACTTATTTCCTGCCTTATTTCTTCATACCAAACAATGTAATTTGTATTCCTATTTTATTCCCACATACATACCAAATACTGTAATTTGAATTCTTACTTTATTCCCGGCCACCTTATTCTTTTCCCACCGAATTACAATTCATTTCCCCCCTAATTCCTTCCTTCCAACCAAACGTCACATAATTGTTATACTATGAACAAGAATCCACCTTGCATTGTAGACTTTGATCCTATTCAAAAAATTATGTGTATGTAGTTAATATATTATGTGTCTTCAGTTAATAAATTATGTTCGTGTAAATAAATTGAATACACATAATATGTGTACTAAAGAGACATAATATGTGAACTACAGACACATATTATGTTAACTGCATTCACATAATATGTTAACGATAAGCAGCTAATATGGAACATCTATCTGATCTGTTTTAGTCAATAATTTATTTGGTGAACTTCTTCTTCATTTTGGAAATCATCTCCCTATACTCCAAAATTTTAATATACCTAGGAACAAATTAAATTTAGTGTTGAAAGTCTATCAAATTTGTATAAATATTTATTACTTCAAACAATATATATCTATATCTTACAACAATTTTAGTGGGCATGCGGTGCACCAAAAGAATTTCACAATGCAACTTCCCAAAGCTTAAATCTTCATAACAATCACTTAAGAAGTATGCATAAATAAAGAAGGGGAAATTCTATTCACACCACCTCTTTTACTATTTACATCACCTATTTAATAGGTCAAACCATTTTATAGGTGGTGCTCATTAAAAATTACTATTTGCACCACCATCATTTAATGTGGTCAAAGACTAATATTTATTTTATATATTTTTTTGTAATCAAATTATTAATTTAAAAAAAAAAAAGGGTTGCCTTCTCACCAGAGAAGCGACCTAGGTACCCTTCAACCTGGGTTGCCTTCTCCGGTGAGAAGGCAGTCCAGTGGGTTGGCTGCCTTCTCAGCGGAGAAGGCAACCCAGGTAGAAGGCTACCTGGGTCGCCTTCTTCGGTGAGAAGGCAACCCAGTTGCCTTCTCCGGTAAGAAGGCGATGGTTTCCTCTTTTTTTTTTTTTTTTTTTTTTTTTTTTTTTTTTTTTTTTTTTTTAAAATTTTAATGAATTAAATTTTGAATTAATTAATTAATACTTAAATCTAATAAATGCAGTTTTACTAAGGTGGTGCAAATAACATTTTGACCATCCATTAGGCTATTTGCACCACCTATGTATTTATTATAAATTATCACCTTTTAATATTTTCAATGTACTTTATACCCCATTTTAGTTAAAGGGTGGTGCAAATAGCAACACCCATAAACAAGACGCATTAGCTTTGACCAGGGGCGGATTAATTTGTCCTCACTACGAAGCGTTGTTTTTCTTCTCCCAGGACCTATGCCAAAGGAACTTGGGAATTTAAGCATGCTTCAAACCCTATACATTGGACATTGCAACTTTGGAGGTACATTTAATGCTATACTGCTAAATATATAAACCCAGACACATTTATTCGTTTATTTATATAAGACTTGTTTTTTAATTTTTTTTTGTGTGTTTAATAGTACGTTTAGTGTAGTTTCTAAATATATAAATTTTGTATACTAATATTAAATTTAGTATTATGAAAAATTAGATTAAAAATAACTTCAGTCAAGTCTCGTTAACCGAACCAGACACATAAAATGGAGCAGAGGGAGTATGAACTTGTGACTCTAGATAGTTCAAATTATTTTAAATAAAAATATATGAAAATTAAAATGTAATATATGATAATAATATCTATATATTACGTCAATTTTGCATGCACAACTTATTTACCCCGTATGTTGCACATACACTTGTTGCATTGATGAGTTCATGAGAAAATAAATATTTTGGCTGGCTGGCAGGTGTAATACCAAAAGAGTTGGGTAAACTTCATATGTTGGAGGAACTAACTTTAGAAATCGCTAACTTAAGTGGGTCCATACCCAAGGAAATCTTCAACATTTCTTCTTTAAAAACAATTTCATTTTCGTTCAATAACCTTGTGGGCACACTTCCTTCAAGCATGGGGCATGCTCTATTGAACTTATATGAACTCTATCTTGAAAACAATACGCTCTCTGGAGTGATACCAGACTCTATCTCAAATTGTTCAAAGCTTATTAGGATAGATCTTGGCAGCAATCATTTCAGCGGCACAATCCCTACATCTCTTGGTAATCTAAGGCTCCTAAACGAACTATCTCTGGATGAAAACATGCTCACAAATGATATTGCATCTCAAGAGTTAAGTATTATCAGCTCTTTGGTAAATTGCATTTACTTGGAGGTGGTATACTTAGATTATAACCCTCTAAATGCTATCATTCCGTCATCAATTGGGAATCTTTCTTCTTCCCTTCAATATCTGTCTATGCCGAGTTGTGGGTTAAAGCAAATCATACCAAATCAACTACGAAACTTAAGCAGCTTGATTAGCTTGGCTCTGGGTAGTAATAACTTGGTCGGGTTTATTCCACCAATGCTAGGTAGGGTTAGTATGCTCCAAGTATTGGATCTCAGTAATAACAGATTGAGTGGTCCCATTCCTGATAGCCTTTGTGATCTTCACTATCTGTATGAATTATTTTTGAGCAACAATCAGCTGTCTGGCAGTTTGCTGAAATGCTTTGGTAATAGCACTTCCCTCAGAAAAATATATCTAGATTCAAATTGTTTGACTTCTAGAATACCTTCAACTTTGTGCTATCTCAAAGACTTATTAGAGCTTGATTTGAGTTCAAATTTCTTAGATGGGTTTATACCCAATGATGTTGAAGGTTTGAAGGCACTTTCACTCCTAGACATATCCCACAATCAAATCTTGGGAAATATCCCTGTCACTATTGGACAATTGCAAAATTTGGTTTCTCTTTCTCTTGAACGGAATAAACTAGAAGGATCTATTCCAAAGCAAATAAGTCAAATTGTTTCCTTGGAATTCTTAGATTTATCTCTAAACAAACTCTCTGGTTCAATTCCGGTATCTTTGGAAAGACTTGCATACCTCAAATACTTCAATGTCTCATTTAATGAATTGAGTGGTGAAATTCCATCAGCTGGTTGTTTCAAAAACTTCTCAAGTGCTTCATTCACGTTTAACAAGGAATTGTGTGGAAATCCTAGGTTTCACGTACCACCGTGCCATTCTACCCACCATTCGAGGATTAAAAGAAGACTTCTTATTGCTCTTGCATCTCTTGGAGCTTCATTGATAATTACTTTTGTAATTATTGCATTTGTCCTTACAAAGCGACAAAGGAAATTTCGAGTACCAAGTATGACGGATATTGGCTTTCCATGGGATAAATTAAGGATTTCTTATGATGAGCTTTCAAGGGCTACTTCTTGCTTTAGCCAAAACAATCTCGTTGGTTCAGGGAGCTTTGGCTCTGTGTATAAAGGGACTTTGGATGACGGGATGCTTATAGCAGTGAAGGTATTTAATCAATTAGAAGATGCACTTGAGAGTTTTAATGTTGAGATTGAAGTGCTAAAGAATTTATGCCATCGAAATCTCACTAAGGTGATTACTGGATGTTTTGCCGAAGACTTTAAGGCCTTGGTCCTTGAGTACATGCCAAATGGAAGCCTTGACCAGTGGCTACATTCACAAAGAAACTTCTTGGATATGGTTCAGAGGTTGAAGATAATGATTGATGTTGCATGTGGTTTGGACTATCTTCATAATGGCTACACAATGCCAGTGGTTCATTGTGATTTAAAGCCTGCAAATGTGCTATTAGATGAAGAAATGGTAGCCCATGTATGTGATTTTAGTGTGACAAAGTTACTAACTAAGGAGGAGAGCTTCAAGCATACCAAAACTCTAGCAACACTGGGCTATATGGCACCAGGTAAATGCGATTTTATACTTTCATTCAATTTATTCCTAAAATATTTTAAAATAATCATGGACTAGCTAGACTTCCATTTTCCGTTCCAAATCATATGATTGATTGATGGTAGTTTTGATAATCGCAGAGTATGGATCCACAGGAATGATATCAACACAATGTGACATTTATAGTTTTGGAATTGTGTTAATGGAAACATTTTCAGCAAGAAGGCCCACAGATGAAACATTTGGTGAAGAAATGAGCTTGAAAAGTTGGATAAGTGATTCTTTACCTCATCATGTACTTCAAGTTGTAGATCCCAACTTAATAAGGGCATATGATGAAGACTTCAATGCGAAATTGCAGTGTATATCCTCCGTATTAGAATTGGCATTGCATTGTGCAGATGAATCCCCTGAAAAGCGATTAAACGCAGAAGATGTTGTTGTAAGACTGAATAAAATCAAACTTCAATTTCTAAGAAGTGTTGGGAGCTGATAAAATTGGAAGGAAACAGCTGAAAAACTTACCTTTGAATAAAAGACAATCAAGGATGCAGTTGTCACCGTTCCAGGTAAAATTGAGTAATGGTATGGTTGAGATTTTAATTTAATTAATTGGTCTTTCTGATATTGACATTCAATTTGATTGCCCTCTCCTTTGAATTTGGGTGCAGCATAGTTGAATGATGCTCAGAGGCAAGCTACTAAGGATGCTGGCATCATTGCCATTGCCCATGGAGATACTCAGCTTTGAGGTAAGGGCCTTTGTAGTTATGTATGTGGTGTTTGGGACTTGTTTGTTCATGTTTGGTGGTGTAGCATTTGACTAATTTTGGTTTAAATAAGATAAATGATTCTTCTTGGCCTCACTCAAACATTTAATTTACCTTTTAATTTGTTGTTGTAGATGAAGATTTTGATGAGAGAATGATGGAGTATTTCATTAAATTAATGAAGAAGAAGCATGGTAATAAGGATAACTAACAGGGTTCTTGGGAAGTTCAGGAGGGAATGTGAGTGGGCAAAGAGGGCTCTGAGCAGTCAGCATCAAGTTGGTGTAGAGGTTGAATCTCTTTTTGATGGTAATGATTTCTCAGAATCACTTACTCGGGCTGGTTTTGAGGAGTTGAACAATGATTTGTTTAGAAAGACTATATATATGGGGCCTGTTATTTGCCTTTTCAACCGCAAAGGATGAGCGTGTAGATCGAGATCATAGCCAATGAGCAAGGTAATCGTATCACACCATCATGGCTTTACTTCACTGACAATGAGAGACTAATCGGTGAGGCATGCAGCCAAGAATCAACCCTGAGATCAGAGGACCATTTTTTTTATATGTAAAGAGGCTTATTGGAAGAAAGTAATGAATTTCTCTCTTAAGTTTCCTCCAATATGTGTTTTGTGTGTGTGTTTTCAAGCTAACTATAATGGAGATCTTAAATAGGTTTGAAGACAAAGAAGTGCAAAGGGACATGAAACTTGTTTGGCATCTCTGTTTCATGTAAGCATCTCTTACTCTCTTTCAGAAGATAATGAGATTAGGGAATAATTATATTGTCTTTGTTTTGGTAATATATTGCTCTTTTGGTTATGCAATAATGGTATTAATATTGTCTTTGTTTGGTAATATATTGCTCTTTTGGTTATGCAATAATGGTATTATGAATCATGATAAGCCCTTTTGTCCTTTCAGGAGATAAAATAAAGTTCTCTCTATCACCATCAAAGTCGAAGGACTCTTTATCAACTAATGCTCCTGGTATGGTGTTCCTCTTGATGAAAGAAATTTGGTACAGGAATTATTTATGTGTTACTGTTGGTCTCTAAAGATAATCATTATATTATGTTATCACATGCATATTGATTATTACCACTTCCTTTTGCAGATAATAAAGGCACTTAATCTTTACAGGAAAAAGACTGGAACAGACAAGCACTTTTGGGTAAAAAATTTGAAAGTGTACTGACAATATAACAATGTTTCCAATTTTTTATTTTATTTTTTCTGATTTTGAGATGTTAAATCGGCAGATTCATCTTGATAAGAAGGTACCTACTGGGGCTGGTCTTGGTGGTGGGAGCAGCAATGCTGCAACAGCCTATATCCATATTTGTTTGCATAATTTATGTGACATTAAAGTACTTGATTGTAATGCTATGCTTCAAATTATATCACAGGGAATAACATCTGTTGTCTTGGCTGAGCTCATCATTTCAGCTTTTAAAGTACTTGGCAGAGCGTTAATTGACCAAAATTTCTTGTTCTTAGGCGCTGGAGGTGAGCTTGTTCATCTTTAAATGAATTTTTACAATGTTAGCATTATGCAATTGTATAAATCACATTTTGTTTGAACCACTGAAGGCTGGAACTACATTGTGTGTCATTGTCGTAGTTCGAAAAAAAAAAATTAACTTGTCAACTCAAAGCCACTTATGTTGTGTTTTCTCTCGTTTCAGGCATTACAACCTACAATTCTAATAGGAACTTCAGGAGTTGGAAGAGCATTTATATATCCAGGAGTTGCTTGGATCACAATTTGGTCCAGAAAATGGTTTCTGTCTCAATGGGCTTAACATAAGTAGCATCAACCTCAACTCTATAGTTAATTTGTGGCCTGCAATCTTGAAAAACATCTCCCCGTTCAATGCTTTGTTGAGAGTTTGAGAGTTTTGTTACATTCATGTCTACAGATACAAATTTTGTAGTTGTCATAGTACATGTGAAGAAGTAAATATACACTCGTATTAATAAACTTGATCCATTCATGTCAATAGATACAAAGATATAAGTATGGATTTTTTATGTAAAACTATAAAAGTACTTCTTAGTTATGTGTGTAATTCAAATAATATGTAGATTTTTGTACTTGAATATTATTTGACAAATATTTATTACAATTGATTTTCTTTTTAAATTGAATCTGTATACAGAGTTTGTTACCAAGATTATGTAGTCTAATGGTATCAAGATTGAATTTCTATTTAAAAGGTTGTGAGTTCGAGCCTCAGTGGAGGCAGATAATACATTTTAATAGAGCCAATAGCATTCAGAGTTTGTAAGGGAGAAGTTGTTCAGCAGGATCGTTCAGACATATATGCAAACATGGCCTAAACCACAACGAATGTCCATTTATTTGCTTGGAAGTCGGTATTTATTATATTTATTTGCAGGGAGTGATCTTCTGTTCCCCGTTTATTTCGGAAACTTTGTATGCCAGATTTGCTAATTCAGCAACGTATATTGTCAAATAATGCAGTGTTATAATAAAATTAGTTTGTGAAAATTGAAATTGAAATCCTGAGTCATACAATAACATATAAGAAAAATTGTAAGTTATGGCGTCTCTGATATTGTCATCATTAGTTATTGAATTTGAACGCATCTTTTGAATTTTAAAATTAGAGAATTAATGTGTGAAAAAAAAAAACAAAACAAATTCCCTTTAAAATTCAGAAAAAAAAAAAAACAATATTCGTCCACATGCATTTCAGTTTTCCACCAGAAGAAAAGTTTTCTATGACGTCACTGCACTATGAAAATGTGAATACAATAATTTTTTTAGTATTTGGACTAACATGGATTTATATTAGGAAAGCAGGTGTCGTAGTTGGGGTTTTATTCAGAAATGTCAAAAGATAATGTTATTAATAAATAAAACTAGTATTTTCACCCGTGCAATTCACAGAATAGATTTGTTATAATATTTTAAGAATATTTGGATCGATATATATAATTATATAAATTATTATAACATTGATTATTATATAACACAATTGAAGAATTGAGTTCGATCGATTGTATTTTATGATATTATCATTGCTTGAATTTGAATAAATAATTACCCAATTAATAGCTAATGTGTATATGTATGAATCCGGTGCTGAAACTTTAGAGAATTTATATATCAGTGTTTAGGATTTATAGAAATCATTTGCTATCCTAATTTATTTGTATGGAAGATATATTTTCTGTGTAGATATATACCAATTTTGTCATCTTCGCCTAAAAAGAAAACATAATATCACTGGTTGGAATTGCACATTATTGAAAGCATCTTTGTAGACGACATTGGTAGTAGTAGCAGAATCTTGTCCATCTTCCTAAGTCTCCCGCGGTTCGTACCGCTCTGATACCAACTTGTAACACCCCACTTTTTTTAAACTTAATTACAGTTCTAAAACCAAAATCAAGATAAACTAAGCAGCGGATAAACAACTTAAATAATAAACTAGTGGGAATGTCACCGCCACAACCAACTCTCCACGGTGATTGCACATGCTAAGGATGGAACCAATGTTGCAAAACACGCTAGGCGCCCCCTAGGCGGCAAGGGGGCGCCTAGGCGCCGATTTTTTTATTTTATTATTATTATTATTATTATTATTATTTTTTTTTTAATTAAAAATAAAATTAAAAATTAAAAATTTTTAAAATTTAGTAACAAAACATAAGGTTTCCATAGTTATTTCTTAGAAACTATTTACGAAAGTGGTTGTAAAAGTGTTCAAAAGATTGTTTAAACCATCTAAATACATAAAAAACTAAAATTAAGAGCTAAAGAAGCATTTTTTTGAGAAATTAGTGGACCAAACCGCCTTCGGCTGTTTGCGGTGGATAGATCTCGAAAAAAATACGTGATTTGAAAAAAAAAATTGTCCAAAACGGACAACCGAGTCAAAAGTTATGCCTTCCCGAAGATTTCGCAATTTAAAACGCAAAAAAAAAATAAAAATAAAAATAAAAATAAAAAATTAAAGCGCCGGTTCAGCCGGCTAGGCGGTCTAGGCGGCCGCCTAGACTGCCTAGCCGGCCGGCCGCGGAGGAGGCCGATTCCGGCCTTCTTCGCGGCGGCGGCCGGGCGCCTAGCGCCTAGGCGCCGATTAATCGGCGCCTAGGCGCGATTTTTGCAACCTTGGATGGAACTAAATCATTAAACCAAACTAACATTCAAATTATTTAACTTAAAGTCACTTGGGGAAAAACACCCTGATGTCTATCATCGGACATACATAGCATAAGTCTACAATCCATCAAATAAACATCATCATAATAATTAGAGTTTAGACTAGATCTACTAAGTTAGTCTAACTCGATCATCTCTCAAACGCTGGGCCCACCTGAAAGGGGTTTTGCAAAACAACACGTAGACAAGTAGGAAAGCACGCGTTAGCATGAAGCTAAGTATAACCATACTCAACCCTGTAAAGTACTACAATATATACTTTGGAAAAACATTTGTTCACAAACTCTAATCAAGGAATCTCAACACTTAGACAACTTTAAGATACATCACAGACTTTCTATATGCTTGCAACCTATAATATCATCAAGCATGCTCCAAATATATAAAACTCATCAACATAAATACTCCAACACATATTTCTCATAACAAATCTCATCATAACGAACTCATGCTATCAATCAATTGCGGACCAACAATCAATACGAAAATATCTTCATGCTTTCAAGTTCTCATCATGCAAACTAGATATATAAGACATCAAAATGCCACTAAAGCAATCATACTCGATATACAATCTCGGTTAATCATTCTCAAATGCAATCTAGTGCAATACTATACTCAAATGCAATCTCGTGCAATACTATAAGTATATTCATACACTCGTTTGTAAAATAGAATACTTTTCTGTGGAGGTCTCTTTGAGCCACAAGGACTCGCTTGCTTTCTTTCTTTTCTTAGAGTCGCAATGACTCGCTTTCTTTCTTTCTTTTCTTAGAGTCGCAATGACTCACTTTCTTTACTAATGGACGAGGTAGGAACTTCACCTAGCGTGAACGAACCTATCCGGGCATGACGTCTAGCCGTCCTAATACTCATCTCGTCCACCGAACCACTCTCTTGGTTTTATGCTCAAACTCTGTGGAATCAGGTATCGAACTATCAGCGTGCATACCCCCTGATCAGGATTCCAAGCCTGGCGGGCAGTTTCCAACCTCGTAATGTGGGAATACGCCGCGTTACATATACTAGGACTGCAATGTCCATTTCTTTCTTCCTAGAGGACATAGTCTAAATGGAGTTGCTCGTCGGGAAAGAAAGGAAAAAAGTAAAATGACCAAAAAAGCCCTCAATATTTGACCTATTAAAAATTTCCGGTGAGATTTGACCAGTAATTTGGTCGGAGTGACCAAAATTGAAAGAAATTGCATAGTCAAGGTACTAAATTAACATTTTTGAAAGTCAAGTGTTGCAATTAACACAACCCCAATAGTCAGTGGACCAAAATTGAAATTTTCTCAACAAAATAGCAATCCAAAGTTCAAACGGTATTCGGTTCGGTTCGGTTTTTACCAAACAAATTCAGTTCGGTTTGAGAAAACTGAACTGAATTGCCCACCCTTAAAGTTAATTACCACAATGATTCCTTGACTATAGCAAATTACCAATTTGATTAAGTTTTTAAAGTTGAGGGACTTAATTGGTCAAAAAATAGTCAAGGACCAAATTAGTAATTTCGCTATAGTCAAGGGACCATTTCAGTTATTGTGTATTTATGCGTAATAGCTGGAGGTTATACATTGATATAAGTCATAGTTCTGCCTTAACCCTGTGCAATTTGGGATTTATCTGTGTTATTAATTTGTGTTTTTTTTTTTTTTTTTTTTTTTTTTTTTTTTTTTTGCCTTATTGTTAGAGTTTTTATAATAAGATGCTAGTCCACTAAGTGTAAGGTCCTGCTACGCTGTTAACAAATTATATAGTATAAGATATACTTGTGTTATTAATTTAAAAGGATGAAATATGTATAGCTTGTATTAGTTTGATAAGAATATTTATTTATTTATTAAATATTAATATTGTAAATAAAAATACATTTATTTTCAAAAAAAAATAAAAATAAAAATACATTTAATCCCTATATACAAAATCTACAGAAAACCCACGAAAGACCTATACATTTGTCCTCTATACTATTACACCTCTTATTACTTGTCAGTGTCTTTGGTTGTTAGTTCACACATCTGCAAAAAAAAAAAAAAAAAAAAAAAAACAAAAACAAAAAAAAAAAACAAAAAAAAAAAAAAACAAAAAAAGTTAAGCACTTAAAGTAAAAATCATATAAGCAGTTAAACTGCAAGAAGTTAAGTCAAACATTTTATAAAGTAGTAATTGTCAAATATGTAAAACACATAAAATGCCACAAGGGCATACCTATCCAACCATTTTACCCATTAGTTGTTGATATGCAACTAATAAAGAAGAATAGAGCATATAATGTTTATGTCACTAAGCAAGTAAGCATATACATAGCAGTAAGAATAAAATAAAACTTAAAACAATAATGTGGCAACTGTCAATTACTTAATAAAATACAACTTAAAGCATATACATAGCAGCAAGAAATTTAAATTACTTCGTTAATGGCACTAACCTTTGGCTGAATTGCCTTTGTTTGTTGACTGTGGAACGTCGATATTCCCTTGACAAATAACATCGCATCAGCCGGAGTAAGCAAGTAAGTATATACTGTTGGAAAAAATAGCTTAAAATGGCATAAAATGACATGTTAAGTGGCAAATCAAATTCCAACTAGATGAGATTGAAAAGGCTTGATTCAAGCCCGAGCTCGTGTGCGCTGGCACCTGCGGGACGAATGTCATCCGGAAATTGGCTTTGGCTAGCCTTGCGGGCTAAGTTATGACAAAATTCGGTACCAATTTTTCCAACAGATAGCCACTGAGGTTTCGGCTATGAGCCGAAACTTGTAAGAGGTTTCGGCCAGATGGCCGAAACATGCACCCAGTGGCCAAAACTTGCAAGTTTCGGCCACTTGAGGCCTTGGCCGAAACTTGCAAGTTTCGGCCTGGTGGCCAAAAGTTCGGCCTTCTCGTGGCTAAACTGAAGCTCCTTATGTGACCGTTGGGGTTTTTAATTCAGTTGTTACGGAGTTAATTCTTTGAAATTAATCCCAATTTTAATTTTGAATTAAAACTCAAGTTAGTGGTTGCTGTTACAGGAGTTGTAGGGGTGCCTTTAAATGCCAAATTAAAAGCTATTGGCTCCTCCACCCCTATATAAGAGAGGCAGTGAGAAGCAGTTTTTTACACAGAGAGTACAACAAGCACACTACACGAAACTTTGTTTTTCCAGCCTCAAAATTCTGCTTCTACCCCTTCTCGTTCTAAGCCTACTGTGTTCATAACCGTGTCTTGCTTGCCGGATTCCTTGTTTGAATGCTCAAACATTGAATCATAGCAAGTTTTATCCTGGGAAGCCTAGGCCACAACGCTCCTAGCATCTTTGGGAGGTGGCAAATAAGGTTTTAAGGAAAGAGTGCTCACTTGACTCTTGCAAAAACCCAACACCAAACACTAGCCAATTTTTCTCCATCTTTCCTTCCCTATTTTTCTAGAAAATAATAATCTTATTTTTTTTTTATTATTTGTTTTTTCTACCAACGGTTCCTACAATCTTAAAACCTTATTCCTTGTTTTCCCGTTGGTTGTTTTCTCTAATTTCCTTGAAGAAATGGATAACCGCGAGCTGTCTGTCGTTAACAATGGGAAAGAAAATGTTGGTGAGAACAACAATGGAGGAAACGGCAACAATGTTGCTAATTCCCAAGCTACACCAGTGAACGTTGGTTCACAAGATGGTGGGAGCACTGAGGGATATATTCCCATGTCTCGGGTACCTTCGGTACCGAGTGGTTCGGCTGAAAAGCCGGAGAAGTTCACCGGTGTTGGTTCGAACTTCAAGAGGTGGCAATAGAAGATGTTGTTCAACCTAGCAACTCTCGGCTTGGCAAGGTTCTTGTCCGAGAAGGTTCCCGAGTTGAAGGAACAAGATACACAATCCGTAATGGCAGTTGGCTATTGGAAGGATTCGGACTTCCTTTGCCGAAACTACATCCTAAACGGATTGTGTGACACGCTATATGATGTATATCAAAAGATAAGCACGTCAAAAGTGTTGTGGGAAGCTTTGGATCATAAATACCGAAGTGAGGATGCCAGCTCAAAGAAATTTGTGGTTGGCCGATTCTTCGACTTCAAAATGGTTGATTCAAAGACCGTGCTAAGTCAGGTAGAAGATTTGCAATTAATCTTTGATGAGATCCGTGACAAGGGCATGGTGCTAAGTGAAGCCTTCCAAGTGGGATCTTTGATCCATTTGTTGCCTCCAGGTTGGAAGGACTTCAAGAACTACCTTTAGCATAAGCGAAATGAGATAAATATGGAGGACCTGATCCAGCGACTCAGGATTGAAGAAGGGAACAGGACGAATGATAGGAAAGTTCCTATCGTTGTTGGCGCTAAGGCCAACGTTGTGGAGCACGGTAAGAGCTCCAAGAGGAACAAGAAGGACAAGCGAAAGCTAGGTCCGAAAGGTGGCGTTACCAAGAACAAGTTTCCTGGTGAATGCTACAATTGTGGCAAGCATGGCCACAGAGCATCTGAATGCAAGGCTCCAAGGAAGAAGAACAAGAGTTCTGAAGCCAATGTTGTTGGAGATAGCAGTCATAAGGAGGTCGAGATTAGCCTTTCGGCTATGGTGACCGAGGTGAACCTCGTGGCTCAAACCCTCGTGACTCGTGAGTGGTTCATTGATACCGGTGCAACCAGACACTTGTGTTGCAACCGAGAGATGTTCAACACCTTTGAGACCGTTGAGGGTGAAAAGGTGTGGATGGGAAACTCTGCTCAGTCTGCTGTGGAAGGCATGGGCAAGGTGGTTCTGAAGATGACTTCCGGGAAGGAACTGACGTTGAACAACGTGCTGTATGTTCCTGAGCTGAGGAAAAATCTGGTGTCTGGCTCTCTGTTGAACAAGCATGACTTTCGCATGGTGTTCGAGTCAGACAAATTAGTTTTGTCCAAGTTAGGGATGTTTGTTGGTAAAGGATATGTAACTGATGGGCTTTTCAAGCTCAGTGTAATTCCTGTTATCAATAAAAGCAAACTTAATTCTGTTTACTTGTTGGAGTCTTCCAATTTGTGGCATGGTAGACTAGGTCATGTTAATTTTAATTCTATGCGTAGATTAATTAGCATGGACCATATTCCTAACTTTAAAATTGACACAAATAACAAGTGTGAAATTTGTGTTGATGCAAAACTAACGAAAGTACCTTTCAAATCGGCTGAAAGGGAAACTGAACCACTAGAATTAATCCATAGTGATTTGTGCGATTTTAGATCGATACAAACGAGAGGTGGTAATAAGTATTTTATCACGTTTATCGATGGTAGCACACGATACTGCTATGTGTATTTACTTAAGAGCAAAGATGAAGCCGTTGATAAATTTGTTCTTTATAAGAATGAAGTGGAAAACCAACTTAATCGGAGAATTAAGAAGGTTAGAAGCGATAGAGGTGGTGAGTACGAAGTACCGATTGGTGACTTCTGTGCAAGTGTAGGTATAATACACGAGCGTACTGCACCTTACTCACCTCAATCGAACGGTGTTGCCGAACGAAAAAATCGTACATTGAAAGATATGATGAATGCGATGCTTATAAGTTCGGGCCTACCTCAAGATGCGTGGGGTGAGGCAATTTTGACAAGTAATTACCTTTTGAATAAGGTACCCCGCAAGAAGCTCGATAAGACGCCTTATGAGCTGTGGAACGGTAGAAAACCTTCTTACCAGTACCTGAAAGTGTGGGGGTGTCTTGCCAAAGTTTTGGTGCCAACACCTAAGAAAATAAAGATAGGTCCTAAGACGGTGGACTATATCTTTATTGGCTGTGCACATAATAGTAGTGCTTATCGGTTCTTAGTACACGAGTCGCATAATCCGGACGTACATGAGAACACGATAATAGAATCAAGGAATGCATATTTCTTCGAAAATATATTTCCTTGTAGGTCCAACGAGGGACCAAGTACGTCAAAACGAACGTTTGACGAAACTATGGATAATGATAGTGGGGAATCTGAGAAAGAACCCGAGCTCGAGCCGAGACGCAGTAAGAGGGCGAGAGTAGGAAAATCTTTCAGTCCTGATTTTCTAACTTACTTGTTAGAGTACGATTCAGGTACTCTAACTTGTTTATTAGAAAACGAACCTGATTTTCTATCTTGTTTGATAGAAAAAGAGCCTCGAATATATGTAGAAGCCGTGACTTCTACAGAAGGACCAATGTGGAAAGAGGCTATAAAAAGTGAAGTAGATTCTATCCTACAGAATCACACTTGGGAACTCGTTGATCTTCCTCCGGGTAGTAAACCCTTAGGATCCAAGTGGGTCTTTAAAAGGAAGATGAAATCGGACGGTTCCATCGAGAAGTATAAGGCTAGGCTTGTAATCAAGGGTTACGGGCAACGCGAGGGCCTTGATTACTTCGACATGTATTCTCCCGTGACGAGAATAAACTCCATAAGGATGATACTTGCCATAGCCGTGTTGCGGAACTTGGAAGTTCATCAAATGGATGTGAAAACCGCTTTCCTAAACGGCGAATTAGATGAGGAAATCTATATGGAACAACCCGAAGGGTTCGTGGTTCCAGGCCAAGAAAGGAAAGTGTGTAAATTGGTTAAATCGCTCTATGGTTTGAAACAAGCGCCTAAGCAGTGGCACGAGAAGTTTGACCATGCGATGTTAACTAACGGGTTTAAGATAAACGAAAGAGACAAATGCGTCTACGTTAAGGAAACGATAGACAGCTACATCATTCTTTGTTTATATGTCGATGATATTCTCATCGTTGGTAGTAACGATCAGATGATTAAGTCTACCAAAAACATGTTAAATGCGAGATTTGACATGAAGGATATGTGTTTGGCTGATTTAATCCTTGGGATTAGAATCGTTAGAAGACCTGATGGTCTCGTGTTGAGCCAATCACATTATATTGAAAAAGTCCTTGACAAATTTAACAAGGATGATAGTCAATTGGCTAGGACACCATTTGATACAAATATTCATCTAACCAAGAACCACGGAGAAGGAATTTCACAAGTGGAATATGCTCGGGTTATTGGTAGTTTGGTGTATCTTATGAGCTGTACTAGGCCGGATATTGCCTATGCGGTTAGTAAACTCAGTAGATATACGAGTAACCCCGGTGCTATGCACTGGAAGGCAATAGTAAAGGTTATGAGATACTTGAGGTATACTCGTGACTTTGGACTGCACTACGGGAGATATCCCACTGTACTTGAAGGGTATAGCGACGCGAACTGGATATCTGATATTAAGGACTCTAAGTCCACGGTGCAGCCGTTGCATGGAAATCCTCTAAGCAAACTGTGATAGCTAGATCCACGATGGAATCTGAGCTAATAGCCTTGGACAAAGGTTGTGAAGAGGCTGAATGGCTACGCCATTTTATAGAGGATATTCCTAATTGGGAAAGACCGGTACCTCCAATATGTGTGCATTGCGATAGTCAAGCCACAATTGGGAGAGTACATAGTCATATGTATAATGGTAATCCTAGACATGTGCGTCGTAGACATAATACCATTAGACAACTACTCACAACTGGTGTTGTCACGATTGACTACGTAAAGTCAAAAGACAATATAGCGGATCCGCTGACCAAAGGGTTAGGCAAAAAAGTTGTGGAGAAGTTGACATGAGGAATGGGTCTAATGCCCTTGGACTAAAAAGTTCTATAGTGGATACCCAACCTAGCTGGCACCTAGGTTCAATGGGACAACTAAATTATGGAACGGAGCGCGTTACTGTGGGGGTCTCGGACTCCCTACCACTCCTCGTTAAAACAGTGACTCCCGCAAGAGGCTAGCATGTTAATGCTTTAATGATTCTTGAGTATGCGGGATACTCGAGAAAGAATCACCTATGTTAGAGAGAAGTGAGGGTCGCTTCAAAGGAGAATTGTTGGGCACAATTCTTTAGAAACTCTCGCAGAACCAGGAACGGTGACCCACGACCAAAACGGGCACACTCGTGAGAGCAAGAGCATGGTTGGGAGGTACCTATGTGAGATATGTCATCGTCTACACAAACGGCAGTCGGTTCAAAGACATCGCGTTCTACCGTAAAGCCAGTAGAGTAAACATGTCTTCACAAGGGAAGGTTCTAAGGGTATAGTGACTCCCTACCTATCCTATGCAGGAACCGACCGTTTGAACACAGTTGTTTCCGATTTTAAAATAACCCGAAAATCAATTTTCATTCATGTGGGGGATTGTTGGAAAAAATAGCTTAAAATGGCATGTTAAGTGGCTATTTTGTGGTACAATTATCAGTGGGGTCCACTTCCGATTTGGTTCTGGTCAAAGTGGATTCGGATTCTTTGTAGTGAGACGAAGAGATCGATATACTGTACGCTCAAAACGGATAATGGATGAATGAGATATTGATTCTCAAAGTAGACCCATTGAGTTGGAAAAATGAAGGGAAAAGTGAGCTTTGTCGCACATTGGTTTGGAATGAGGATTTCCCCCACTTATATACAAGAGCTCTTTTGAAGCTTGTAGAATTGTAGGGGGGGTGGGGGGTGGGGGGTGCAAATCAAATTCCAACTAAACGAGATTGAAAAGGCTTGATTCAAGCCCGAGCTCGTGTGCGCCGGCACCTGCGGGCACGAATGTCGTCCGGAAATTGGCCTTGCGGGCTAAGTTATGCCAAAATTCGGTACCAATTTTTCCAACAGATAGCCACTGAGGTTTCGGCTATGAGCCGAAACTTGTAAGAGGTTTTGGCCAGATGGCCGAAACATGCACCCAGTGGCCGAAACTTGCAAGTTTCGGCCACCGGAGGACTTGGCCGAAAGTTCGGCCTTCTCGTGGCTAAACTGAAGCTCCTTCTGTGACCATTGGGGTTTTTAATTCAGCTGTTACGGAGTTAATTCTTGGCTAAACTGAAGCTTCTTCTGTGATCGTTGGGGTTTTTAATTCAGCTGTTACGGAGTTAATTCTTTGGAATTAATCCCAATTTTAATTTTGAATTAAAACTCAAGTTAGTGGTTGCTGTTATAGGAGTTGTCTGCCTTTAAATGCCAAATTAAAAGCTATTGGCTCCTCCACCCCTATATAAGAGAGGCAGTGAGAAGCAGTTTTTTACACAGAGAGTACAACAAGCACACTACACGAAACTTTGTTTTTCCAGCCTCAAAATTCTGCTTCTACTCCTTCTCGTTCTAATCCTACTGTGTTCATAACCGTGTCTTGCTCGCCAGATTCCTTGTTTGAATGCTCAAACATTGAATCATAGCAAGTTTTATCCTGGGAAGCCTAGACCACAACGCTCCTAGCATCTTTGGGAGGTGGCAAATATGGTTTTAAGGAAAGAGTGCTCACTTGACTCTTGCAAAAACCCAACACCAAACACTAGCCAATTTTCTCCATCTTTCCTTCCCTATTTTTCTTGAAAATAATAATCTTTTTTTTATATTATTATTTGTTTTTTCTACCCACGGTTCCTATATATACATAGCAGTAAGAATACAATAAAACTTAAAACAATAATTTGGCAACTGTCAAGTACTTAATAAAATACAACTTAAAGTATACAGATAGCAACAAGAAATTTAAATTACTTCGTCAATGGCACTAACCTTTGGTTGAATTGCCTTTGTTGATTGACTGTGGAACGTTGATATTCCCTTGACAAATAACATTGCATTAGCCGGAGTCAAAGCAAAGACAAAAACAAATCCCATTAGTATTTACTATTTGAAGAATCGAACGAAATTTTTTTTTTAAATTTGCAGATTTGAAAGTATTATATGGAGGTGTCGAATTATGTGGGCAGATTATAAGATTTCTAGTATTTATAGTGCCAGATTTATTTGTATTGTCCTATTGTATTACGAATAGGAATTTTAATGTAGAATTATAATACGAATAGGATGGTAGGAATTTTAAAGTAGGAAACAATATATTCTGTTAGGAATTATATTACACTAATTTATAATATTAGAATAGGAATTTTAACATAGAATTATAATACGAATAGGAAAGTAGAAAACAATATATTTTATTAGGAATTGTATTAGGCTATTTTTTTACAATATTAGAATAGAAATTTTAGGAATTGAGCGAGAAGTTAAAGTTGAGGATTTTGTTTTTATATATAGTATAAATAGATGTTTGTAAATAGAATGATTAAAAAAATTATGTTATAAATCAAAATAAATTATTTAAAATTCATGACAAATTAAGAGACATTATTACTCTCACGTTCATTCATATTTTGAAATCTTTGTAAAACTATCTTATTTGGCACACGATCAAAAATATTTAACTAAATATGACACTGACCCTATTTATGCATGGTGCACACGGTTGCGAACGACGACATCGTTTCACTATGGTGGAATAACGGTGTTGTTAGTGGAACCGTTTAATTCCACCAATCAATTTTTTTTTTTTTTTAAAAAAAATTCCAATCGACGGGATTTTCACCATTTTCAGTGTGGATATATAGTTCATTAATTCTGGATATATAGTTCACTAATTCTGGATATATAATTCATTAATTCTGATATATAATTCATTAATTCTGGATATATAGTTCATTAATTCTGGATATATAGTTCATTAATTCTGGATATATAGTTCACTAATTCTGAATATATAGTTCATTCATTCTGAATACACAGACGCAGCGAATTGTCATAAGCCAAAATAGAGTACAAGTAACTGGTGTGGATATATAGTTCACTAATTCTGGATATATAGTTCATTAATTCTGGATATATAGTTCAAATTATGTACAGCATAACGCCGTTAACGGCAATCGAAAATAATTATTTTTTTTTTAAGTTGGACATCAAAACGACGCCGTTTTTACAACCGTGTGCACCATGCTTGGTGCACACGGTTGCACATCACAATTTGCCACAAACCACCATTCATTTGAGGGAAAAATATATCACGGACCAATGTCAATGTTACATTACAACCCAAGAGATGTGGTTGAGTGAAAAAGACTTATACATCTTGATGGATATATTAGGTATAGGTTCAGGGCAACCCGACCCGGAAAGGCCGACGCGAAGGGCCTAGGGCGGCCCCGGATGGAGCCGACCAAGGCCTCGGCCTACGGGCCAACGGTGGCCTGGTTCGAGGCGGCCTCGGGCGAGGCCTACGTTGGCCCGGGGCATAAGATGGCCCCGGGCACTCACGCGGACCCGGTCAACGCGCGATCCAACCGCCCAGCGAGAATAGGGGGGCGGTTGGGAGTTTTGGCTAGTATAAAAGGATTAATTATTATCTTGCCTAAGACATCTACTTATTATTATTACAACATTTTACCTTGTAACCTTTCTACAATTATTATCAATACAAAGTTGTCCCCGCGACACACATTCTACATCTTTCCGATCCATTATTTATCGGGTTTAGTGATTCGGGTCTACCCCGGGTTTATTAAATCCATCATTGGTGTTCTTGTTGAGAGTTGACGTACAAGCTCGAGCGTGCTCCATATCCCACGATGGCAAGGTCGAGGTCCAACTCTCGCGGCTCCCGTAACACCCGTGCCTCCCCTCCTAGGGGTGGCCTCAACGGAACCACTAGTCAGCCACAAGTCCCTTCTTTGAGGTCGGCGGGTGACCTCAGAGATCGCCTCAACAACCACTGCAACAACACGGTGGCCGCCCGCCCACCCCCGGATCCTGCCCTTTTCCGGGAAGGGGCGGCCGCCCTCCAACAAGCTTCAGTGACATTGGACCGCCTCGCGCGGGGGCTCCAGGGAGGTATTTCGGTCGGCCCAGAGGCCGCCCAAAGAACCCTGACCCCGCCTCCGGCCCCCACGAGGGGGCGTAGCGGCCTGAGCAGGCCACCCTGCACCCATGCCGCCCAGACAGAAGGGGAGGTCAACTCACCCCGGCCCTCGGACAGGCGAGGAGGAGGCAGCATCCGCTTGGATCAACATCAAGATGGCTAGAGAGTTCGAGGGAGGTCGGCCCCAGCCAGGCCCGCCTTGGAGAGGTTGGGCATCCGCGTGTCCGCCTGGGACAGGTTGGGCCCAAGGCCGCCAACGGACTGCCCGCCGCAGGGTCATGTTCGCGAAACTCGCCCTGCAGGGGGCCCCGAGCCCCGCTGCGACAGGAGTCGCAGGTGAGACGATCGCCAAGCTAGGGGCCCCATGCCCCAGCGCGGTAAGAGCAACACTCCCGGGTCGAGCGATCGGGGAGTCGAATGGTCGAGCTCCGAGCTCCCATTAGGGTGAGGTCGAGCAACCCCGCAGGCTGATGGACGAGCTTTAGAAGCAAATCAATGACAGGAACGGGTCCCCGGTGTCTCTTGATGTCCTGACCGCCCCCTTCACGCGGGACATCATGGAGGAACCCCTCCCCGTGAACTTCCGTTTCCCCACCATCCAGGCGTACTTTGGGACGACTGACCCGCGTGAACACCTGAACAGGTACCTAGCTGCGATGCGAATGACTAGGGCCAGCGACGCTATCATGTGCCGAAGCTTCCTCTCGACCCTAGACGGCCACGCATAGGACTGGTGTGGGTCCCTACCGGAAGGATCCATCTCGACCTTCGCCACCCTCACAAGACGCTTCCTGCCTTACTTCGCTGGCCATATGCGGAAAAAGAAGCAGTTCGTCGACTTATGTTTTTTGAAACAAAGGAGTTCGGAGTCCCTGGCCAACTTCCTGAGCAAGTGGAAGAAGGAGTCGATAGGGGTCTCCAATTTTGACGACAAGGCGGCCATACCCATCTTCAGAAGCAACCTCACATCCGGTTCCTTCCACCAGGACCTCATCCGATCCCCCCCCCCCCCCCCCCCCCCCAAAGACCTACACAGAGTTGATGGATCGTGCCTCTAGGTTTGCGGACGCGGAGGTAGTCGAGAAGAGGAAGAAGGATGAAGAGGAGGGGAAGGACCGTAAAGGCAAGGAACCCCGAGAGAAGCGCCAGGCACCGCGCCCGCCCCGACGCGAAGCCCCCCAAGAAGACCGCCGGGCACCCAGGCCTCCCCGCCGTGAGTACGCTGAGGGGCCCAGGATGACCCCCACACGCTTTCTCACCCCGTTGACGCAGCCCGTCAGCACAATACTGGAGCATGCAGAAGGCCAAGGGATCGTGGATGTAACACCCCAGATTTTCAAGACATTTTAAGCTTATATAATAAAGGTAATATCTCATTACATCCCAAAGTATATCATAAGTGTACGGGGTGCTATGCCACACCTGGGCTAGAGAACCCAGGTGCACAGGCTGTTTAACTAATATCCATTGAAACACAATACATAATATGGCACGCAGGCCGAAAGGGAAACTACTCTACTTCTACGCTCCAGTTCTAGCGCGCTCCAGTGCTCTAGTCCTCTGTGCCTGAAAGCCAAATATATCTGTTCAGCGAGAGATGCTGGTAACCCACTCCAACGCGTTGAAATACAATACATATAGAGATATATATAGATATACGAAAACCGTTATGAGCATGAAGATATATCCTACGAACTCTAGCTTTTAAAACCGGGAATGACTCGACAGGTAATGCCAGACACAATCAACAGTTATAACGAGCATATGCAGTTCACAACAGATAAGGCAGATAAGGCAAAGCATAAACGATAATCATAACCCAACATGACAATCCCCAATATAAATCCCATAGTCACATCCCCCAAGGCACTTATAGTCACAATTCGTCCATATCACACACATAGCGCACATTGTTGGCGCCACGGGACCGATCGCATGCCCATACATGAGGGTCAGCGCATATAGCTCTGACACAGCCCCGCAGCACCATGCCCCGTATCGCAACACGGGGAGGTCGATCGCAACCGACCGATGAACCGCAGCTCATCATAATGTTTGATCGCAACCAAACAGTGGACCGCAGCCCAAGAGAGTGTCATCTGACCGCAGCCAGGATAAAGGACGAACCGCAGCTCGTATAGAAACGTTTGATCGCAACCAAACGGTGGACCGCAGCCCAAGAGAATGTCATCTGACCGCAGCCAGGAATACCAATCTGACCGCAGCCAGCTTCTGAACCGCAGCTCAGGATAACCAATCCGATCGCAACCGAATTGGGGTAGCACCCACACATAACACATAGCAAGCACATGCAACCCACGTTACACATTGGGAAGGGGGATAAAGCGTATAACAAACCTATGCGTGATCCATCACATACTAAGAATAGTCCTAAGGGGTTCATACTTCCTTCACCTAGGTCAACGGGATACCAATTCATCTAGCATGCGATATAACAGACTCATAAACCTACGAACGGTACCCGAAACATCACACTAGACATAAGCACGATAAACGGAGTCCGTTGGGACACCACGGGGAACGGGGAACATCAAATGGGGAAGCCGGGATCCCAAGTTGGGGGAATTTCCAGCGGGTAGCCGGTGGGTGGGGGGCCACCCGCCGGCTGCCCGCCGGTTTTACTGTTCCGGGCAGCGGGTCGCCGGCGGGCAGCTGCCCGCCGGCCGGCCACCCGCTGCCAGGCGGTGATTCTCGGCACCGGGTAGGTGGCGGGTCCCCTACCCCCCACCTACCCCCCACTGACTCTTTTTCATCAATTGCGCCCCGGGAACCGTTGTGGAACCCGAAACCATGCTTAGACACTTTGCAACGCAATTAACGATTAACACGTAGACAATTAACGGATCAAATACGAGAAACGTACGACACATAACCTATCATGCTTTTCTAAACATAATCGACACCCAAACATGCGATTTCCCCACCCGAAACACCAAGAATAATATCATACGATACAACCTAGGGTTCTAATCACTTTTATAACATCAAGAATACGATTCGTCTTCTAATTACAAGATTCGGTACAAATAACACATAAGCATCAAGAATGCCAAACAATTATCAAGAACGACATATAAACATCAAGAACTCCGCATAATCTTCAAGAACATCATTATTATCAAGAACCTACCAATATCAAGATCACCCATGGAATTATCCCATCAATCATCAATAATAATATCACAATTCGTCAATATACAATAATATGGGGAAATCCTACGGGGGAAATCATAGCTATGAAAATAGGTTTTTTTGAGACATGGGTTACCTCTTAGCCTTAATTAGTTCCTTGGCTATGCAGGGTCTTTCTTTAAGCTTTCTTGCTTTCTTCTAAGGGAATTCTTGGAGCTCTCTTGGGGAGGTGGGGCGTTTAGGCGTGTGGGAAGTTCTAGGTGTCTCCTAAGTCCCTTATTTATATATTTAGGAGTCCTAATTAGGAATTAATACTATAGGCTTGCTAATTCTATTTCTTTCGGAACTAAGGATTGGGTTTAGGGGTTGGGTTTATATATGAGGGCCCATGGACTACGGTGGGCCTTTTCCCTAATTGATCATTATGATTTATTCCTTCTCTTGGGCTTATTGATTGATTAATTAAATGGTTTTAGGGGCCGTAACACGGGGTGTTTCACTCTTCCCCCCTTTACAAGGGCTTCATCCCCGAAGCCCGGTGTTATAGTCCACCCTTTCACCCCTAGACACCTCGTAGTTCGGCCTCCTGATTAGGGTTGCGGCCTTACGTTTGTCTTGGCTTGGGGTAGGCTGAACTTTTGATGGTGTTGTGATAGGGAAGTTTTCGGTTGTACCTCGGTTTCCTGCGCTGGAACTGGGTGCACCGCGAGTGCCCAAGGCGGCCTCGATCGCTGCTACCCTTTGATCGAGTGCGTGTGTGGTGCGGATCAGGGATGAGAACCCTTCTTCCATGATTTGATTCTGTCGGTCGAGCTGTGCGAGTATGCGTTCGTTGACCGAACCCTCGTCTTGCCCCCTCGGGTTCCCTCCTGGCTGTGGGTGCACTGACGGGTTAGGCCCGTCTTCCTCCTCTTGTCCTTCATTTTCTTCCGTGCCTCCGCAATCTTGCATGGCCCGCTTGAGCTTTTTGTTGGAGATGTCCAACCGATCAACCAATTCCCTACGTTCCTCATCGGGTTTGTGGCAGATTTCTTCGAGGGTGAGATAGTGTCCTCCTTCGATGAAGTAGATGTCGTTGCGGCGGAGGTTTTGGGCATTGAAAACCATGCCATTGGCGGTTTTGACCTCGGTGTGGCTTAGGTCTACCCCCTTTTTCTCCATGATCCAACTTAGGATCATCCCGTAAGGTAGGCTAAGCCGGTTGTTTGTTTTGCAGAACTCTATGTGCTTTAGCATGAGTGCCGGCAGGTTTAACTTGATTTTATGTTTTAGGAGATACGCAAAGGTGCACTCCAAGCTTCCCACATCCTTGCTCTTGTTATTGGTGGGCAAGAGGCTATCGGTTACAATCATAACCAATATCTTTTGCTCCGCCGATAGCCATTTCCGGTTTGGTCGGGTGGCCGAGGTGAACCCATCCTCTTTCCCGAGTAAGTACCCGAGATAGTCCTTGTATCCCGTAGTTTGGGTGCCAATCCACCCCTTCCGGTCATAGTCGGACACACCCGTGGTGGTCAATTTCAAGAGCTTGGCCAAACGGCCTTCGGAAAGCACAATTTCCTTGCCGCGGACTTTGGTGGTGATTTCTACCTTGTCACCCCGTTTGGTGGCTACAAGGTGTTGATAGAACTCCTTCACCAATTCGGGGTACGTATCCCCTTTGATGGTGAGATACGTATCTAAAAGTCCTTGGTGTTTAAGCATATCAACCAATTCCGGAGAGAATTGGTCGGGTTCAAGTGCTTTACCTCCGATCACGGTGTAATCGGCATTGTTCCACTCCGGGGTGCGGATTCCGAGGGGTTTCTTTGGCATCGCGATAGGTGGTATTTTTCCGGTGGATTTTCTGGCGAGGTTTCCGGCGAGATTTCCGGCGAGTCTCCGGCGAGGTGGGCAGCGCTCCGGCGTGTTTTTTTTTTTTTTTTTTTTTTTTTTTCCGGCGGGTGTCGACGCGGCGTCTTCCGGCTGCGGGGGAGGCGGCGGCGAGGCGGGGTTCACGATGAGGAGGAGATGGCGTGTGTAACACCCCGTGTTACGAATCCTAAAACCAACTGATTAATTAATTAATTAAATTAATAACCCAGGAGAAAGAATAAATTATAATGGTTAATTAGGGAAAAAGGCCACCATAGCCCATGGGCCCAATTATGTAAACCCAACCCCTAAACCCAATAGGAATAAACTCTAAATAAACCCTTGGATCTATAAATAGGGAACTTAGGGAGCACCTAGAACCCCCACACGCCTAGACGCCCCATCACCCCAGGAGAGCTCCAAGAATTCCCTTAGAAGAAATCAAGAAAGCAAGAAAGCTTAAAGAAAGATCCTTCATAGCCAAGGAATTAATTAAGGCTAAGAGGTAACCCATGTCTCAACAAAACCTATTTTCATAGCTATGATTTCCCCTTAGGGTTTCCCCCATATGATTGTGAATGGCGAGATTATGGTGATTATTATTGATGTTGATTGGATGATTCCATGGGGAATCTTGATAATCTTGATAATTGGGAGTTTCTTGATAATGATGATATTCTTGATGATTATGTGGAGTTCTCGATGATTATGTGTTGTTCTTGATGATTATGTGATGCTCTTGATGCTTATGTGTTATTCTCACCGAATCTTGCAATTAGAAGACGAATCGTATTCTTGTTGATATAAAAGTGATTAGAACCCTAGGTTGTATCGTATGATATTATTCTTGGATTATCGGGTGGGGAAATCGCATGTTTGGGTGTTGATTATGTTTAGGAAAGCATGATAGGTTAGGTGCCGTTCGTTTCCCGTATTTGATCCGTTAATTGCCTACGTGTTGTCGTTAATTACGTTGTAAAGTGTCTAAGCATGGTTTCGGGTTCCACAACGGTTCCCGGGGCGAAAAGTTGATGAAAAGAGTCAGTGGGGGGTAGGGGACCCGCCACCTACCCACGGCCGAGAACACTGTTCCGGCAGCGGGCAGCCGGCGGGCGGGCAGCTACCCGCCGGCGACCCGCTGCCCGGAACAGTATTGTTCGGCGGGTGGACCCCCACCCACCGGCTACCCGCTGGAATCTTCCCCCCCTCGGGACCCCGGCTTCCCCGTTTGATGTTTCCCCGATCCCCGTGGTGTCCCAACGGACCCCGTTTGTCGTGCCTATGTCTAGTTTGGTATTTCGGGTACCGTTCGTAGGTTTATGAGTCGATTAGATTGCATGCTAGTTGAATTGGTATCCCGTTGACCTAGGTGGAAGAAGTATGAACCCCTTAGGACTATTCTTAGTTGGTGATGGTTCACGCATAGGTTTATTTATACGTTCATTCCCCTTCCCAACGTGTAATGTGGGTTGTATGTGCTTGCTATGTGTTATGTGTGCGTGTTGCCCCAATTCGGTTGCGATCGGATTGGTTATTCCTGAGCTGCGGTTCAGAAGCCGGCTACAGTTAGATGGGAATTCCTGGCTGCAGTCGGATGACGGTATCCTGGGCTGCGGTCCAGAAGCTGGTTGTAGTCAGATGGGAATTCCTGGCTGCAATCAGATGACATTTTCCCGAGCTGCGGTTCGGAGGCTGGCTGTAGTCAGATGGGAATTCCTGGCTACAGTCAGATTACACATTCTTATGAGCTGCGGTTCATCGGTCGGTTGCGATCGACCCCTCCGTGTTGCGATACGGGGCAGGGTGCTGCGGGGCCGTGTCAGAGCTATACGCGCTGACCCTCATGTATGGGCATGCGATTGGTCCTGTGGCGCCAACAAAATGTGCTATGTGTTGAGATATGGAAGAGTTGTGGTTATGAGTATCTTGACGAAGTGACTATGGGATTTATATTGGGGATTGTTTATGATGGGTTATGATTATTGTTTATACTTTGCCTTACCTGCCTTATCTATTGTGAACTGCATATGCTCGTTATAACTGTTGCTTGTGTCCGGCCTTATCTGTCGAGTCATTCCCGGTTTTAAAGCTAGAGTTCGTAGGATATATCTTCATGCTCAAAATGGTTTCCGTATATCTATATATATCTCTATATGTATTGTATTTCAACGCGTTGAAGTGGGTTACCAGCATCTCTCGCTGAACAGATATATTTGGCTTTCAGGCACAGAAGAATAAGTCACTGGAGAGCGCTAGTACTCGGAACGTAGAAGTAGTTAGTCCCCTTTCGGCCTGCGTGCCATATTATGCATTTACATTATTGAGGATATTAGTTAGTTAGCCTGTGCACCTGGGTTCTCCAGCTCAGGTGTGGCATAGCACCCCGTACACTTGTATTATGTTTTGGGATTTAATGAGATAATACCTTTATTTTATAAGTTTTAAATATCTTGAAAATTTGGGGTGTTACAGCGTGGGATTGGCGTTCGGGTGGAGGCGGCAGCGGGTCTCGGCTGGGCGGACTCCGGGCGGATGGCTGGTGGTCTCCGGCGGCTTGGTCTGGACGGCGGCGAGGCGAGCGGCTCTGCCGGGGTGCGTCCGGCGGTGGCGGCGTCGGTGGGAGATGGTGGCTGTGGTGGGGCAGTGGGGTATGTGAGAGGGAGGAGGAGAGGGTGTGGGGAGAGAGAGAGAGAGAGAAGAAGAAGAAGAAGAAGGAGAAGAAGGGTTTTTGATTTGGGGATTTTGTGGGTTTTAGTGATTTAGAGGGGTTTAACAAGGGAGTGTCCCCTTGAGGTTTCAAGAAACACTCATGGCTTGGTGGTTGGGACTTGGACTTATAAATAGGAGGTTTAAGGTTCAATCCCTAGTGGTGACATTAGGCATTTCTTGATGAGGTGATTTTTGTCCTTTTCCTTGTTTCGTCTTTTAGTGAGGAAGGGTTGGGTGGATGGCATAACTTGTGTTTTACTCTCGTAGTGGAATCGGAATTTGAATGAAAAGGAATCTTTATTCATAATACTTTCTAAGTAGCTAAGCTAAGTAGACATAATGCTCCCGAAGTAATTGAACTAAATAAGTGGTCTATACGATACAAGGTTCAATCCCTAGTGGTGACATTAGGCATTTCTTGATGAGGTGATTTTTGTCCTTTTCCTTGTTTCGTCTTTTAGTGAGGAAGGGTTGGGTGGATGGCATAACTTGTGTTTTACTCTCGTAGTGGAATTGGAATTTGAATGAAAAGGAATCTTTATTCATAATACTTTCTAAGTAGCTAAGCTAAGTAGACATAATGCTCCCGAAGTAATTGAACTAAATAAGTGGTCTATACGATACAGGGGGTGGTTACAAGGGGGTGATGGCTTATCCTAGACAGAATTCGCTTTCGGGGTTTTCTTCGGCGGGGTCCGTATGGTTCTCGTCTTCAGGGATTGGGTTTTCCCCTTCTAGGCCTTCTTCGTTTCTGAGGTCGGCTTGCGTTTGGCTCATGACGAATACTTTTCCGGGAGCGCCGTAGCCCCCTTGGTGACCGGTACCCCCGTGTTGGCCCGTGGTGGTGGGACGCGGTCCTTGGGGCCGAGTGCATTGGAAGGCCTTGTGTCCTTCCTCCCCGCAGTTGAAGCATCGCCAGGGGTTGCCTGCGCAGTCCTTGCCTCTGTGACTTTTGTTGCATCTCGGGCAAGGAAAGTTTCTTGGGTTCGCTTCGTTGCTTCCCGAGGGCGGTCTTGGGTTAGTCGGGTTGTTTGATCTCGTGCCGATGTCGTTCCTTGTTCTTTTCACCGGTGGTGCCCCACTTCCAGTGTTCCTTCTTCGCATCTGTTCCTGAGCTCCGCGTTGAAGTAGTTGGATCCGATAGAGGTTCGCGGCACTGACGTAAGCCTCGTTGAGGGTCCGGGGCCTACTCACTACTAGTGCCTTCCGGGCTTCGAAGTTGAGGCCCGATACGAATCTTTCTACCTTGGTCACCTCGGTGGGGACAAGTTCGGGTGCGAAGCGCGCCAGTTCGAGGAATCGTTTATGATACTCCACGACGGTGGCCGTTCCTTGCTTTAGATGAAGGAACTCTTCATACATGGATGCTTTTATGTGGGTTGGGTAGAACCGTTCACGTAATCGTGCCTTGAGGCTTTCCCAGTTGAACCCTGGTTCTTGTCGGTGGGTGGGTCCTTCGTGGATCCACCAGAGGTCGGCCTCGTGTCCGAAGTAGAACGAGGCTATTTCTACACGACGCTCCTCTAGGCATTCTACTACCCCTAGAATCTTGTCAAGGGTCCGAATCCATTCCTCCAGGACTGCGGGGTCCTCTTCTCCGAAGAACGTGGGTGGTCGGTGATTCGAGACTTGTCGAGTGACGTCAGAGTTTGTATTCACCGGAGGCGGTGGGGCCTGGTGTTGCGAAGGGCCGCGTCGCTTAACGCCTGCGCGACTTGTGTTAGTTGCTGTAGGGTTTGGGTCAAGGGGTCGTTGGTGGCGGGTTCCGGAGTCCTTGATTGCCTTCTGTTCGGTGCCATGCTATCGTCTTTCTGGTCAGTGTTTATAAGAATGTTAAGTTAGAGTTCGACGCACTTCTGGTGAAGTGATAAGTGGGGAAGGGTTTTAGAATGGGGAAGGGCAACGTGTAGGGAAGTTATGTGTAGGTTTCACAATCTCACCGCGCGTCCTAAGATTCCTGAGTCCTATGTTCCTAGGTACTTAGAGCTCAAGCCTAACGTCCTAAAGTCCGGTCTTTAAGAGTCTTTTCCTAGGGTCAAACTTAGGCTCTGATACCAACTGTAACACCCCAGATTTTCAAGACATTTTAAGCTTATATAATAAAGGTAATATCTCATTACATCCCAAAGTATATCATAAGTGTACGGGGTGCTATGCCACACCTGGGCTAGAGAACCCAGGTGCACAGGCTGTCTAACTAATATCCATTGAAACACAATACATAATATGGCACGCAGGCCGAAAGGGAAACTACTCTACTTCTACGCTCCAGTTCTAGCGCGCTCCAGTGCTCTAGTCCTCTGTGCCTGAAAGCCAAATATATCTGTTCAGCGAGAGATGCTGGTAACCCACTCCAACGCGTTGAAATACAATACATATAGAGATATATATAGATATACGAAAACCGTTATGAGCATGAAGATATATCCTACGAACTCTTGCTTTTAAAACCGGGAATGACTCGACAGGTAATGCCAGACACAATCAACAGTTATAACGAGCATATGCAGTTCACAACAGATAAGGCAGATAAGGCAAAGCATAAACGATAATCATAACCCAACATGACAATCCCCAATATAAATCCCATAGTCACATCCCCCAAGGCACTTATAGTCACAATTCGTCCATATAACACACATAGCGCACATTGTTGGCGCCACGGGACCGATCGCATGCCCATACATGAGGGTCAGCGCATATAGCTCTGACACAGCCCCGCAGCACCATGCCCCGTATCGCAACACGGGGAGGTCGATCGCAACCGACCGATGAACCGCAGCTCATCATAATGTTTGATCGCAACCAAACAGTGGACCGCAGCCCAAGAGAGTGTCATCTGACCGCAGCCAGGATAAAGGACGAACCGCAGCTCGTATAGAAACGTTTGATCGCAACCAAACGGTGGACCGCAGCCCAAGAGAATGTCATCTGACCGCAGCCAGGAATACCAATCTGACCGCAGCCAGCTTCTGAACCGCAGCTCAGGATAACCAATCCGATCGCAACCGAATTGGGGTAGCACCCACACATAACACATAGCAAGCACATGCAACCCACGTTACACATTGGGAAGGGGATAAAGCGTATAACAAACCTATGCGTGATCCATCACATACTAAGAATAGTCCTAAGGGGTTCATACTTCCTTCACCTAGGTCAACGGGACACCAATTCATCTAGCATGCGATATAACAGACTCATAAACCTACGAACGGTACCCGAAACATCACACTAGACATAGGCACGATAAACGGAGTCCGTTGGGACACCACGGGGAACGGGGAACATCAAACGGGGAAGCCGGGATCCCAAGTTGGGGGAATTTCCAGCGGGTAGCCGGTGGGTGGGGGGCCACCCGCCGGCTGCCCGCCGGCCACCCGCTGCCAGGCGGTAATTCTCGGCACTGGGTAGGTGGCGGGTCCCCTACCCCCCACCTACCCCCCACTGACTCTTTTTCATCAATTGCGCCCCGGGAACCGTTGTGGAACCCGAAACCATGCTTAGACACTTTGCAACGCAATTAACGATTAACACGTAGACAATTAACGGATCAAATACGAGAAACGTACGGCACATAACCTATCATGCTTTTCTAAACATAATCGACACCCAAACATGCGATTTCCCCACCCGATACACCAAGAATAATATCATACGATACAACCTAGGGTTCTAATCACTTTTATAACATCAAGAATACGATTCGTCTTCTAATTACAAGATTCGGTACAAATAACACATAAGCATCAAGAATGCCAAACAATTATCAAGAACGACATATAAACATCAAGAACTCCGCATAATCATCAAGAACATAATTATTATCAAGAACCTACCAATATCAAGATCACCCATGGAATTATCCCATCAATCATCAATAATAATATCACAATTCGTCAATATACAATAATATGGGGAAATCCTACGGGGGAAATCATAGCTATGAAAATAGGTTTTGTTGAGACATGGGTTACCTCTTAGCCTTAATTAGTTCCTTGGCTATGCAGGGTCTTTCTTTAAGCTTTCTTGCTTTCTTCTAAGGGAATTCTTGGAGCTCTCTTGGGGAGGTGGGGCGTTTAGGCGTGTGGGAAGTTCTAGGTGTCTCCTAAGTCCCTTATTTATATATTTAGGAGTCCTAATTAGGAATTAATACTATAGGCTTGCTAATTCTATTTCTTTCGGAACTAAGGATTGGGTTTAGGGGTTGGGTTTATATATGAGGGCCCATGGACTACGGTGGGCCTTTTTCCCTAATTGATCATTATGATTTATTCCTTCTCTTGGGCTTATTGATTGATTAATTAAATGGTTTTAGGGGCCGTAACACGGGGTGTTACAGTGGAGTACCCGGGGGAGTGCATGAAGATATCCCCGAAGGTAGACCACAACAAATAATGCAAATTCCACCGACAATCAGGGCATGACACGGACGAATGCATCCTCCTCAAATGCCAAATCGAGGAGCTCATCCAAAGAGGCTACTTGGGTCAGTTCGTGTAATGGCCTGGACAAGGCCAAGGTCAGCATCAAGGCCGCGTGTGGAGGAAGGGAGGCAGCTCCGAGCCCCCCGCCTCCGCGCCACGCAAGAGAGAGCTCGGCCAGCTCACTGATGAGGAGGAAAGAGAGCTAGACAACCCCCACCTCCAGAAGAAATAGGCCATCCATGTGATCTTCGGGGGAGCCGAGGGGGGGGGGGACACGCCCGCAGAGAGAAAGAAATGGGTACGGAGCCTCTATGTGGGCGAGGTCGCGCGACCCCCACACGATAAGAGGCCTCAGAGGGAGCCCATCACCTTCACCGACGACGACCTCCCAGACGGCCCCCTCCCTCACCGGGACGCCTTGGTGGTCAAGATGGAGATCAATGAGGTGGTCGTGCACACAGTATTAGTGGACACAGGCAGCTCGGTGAACATGATGTACCACGACACATTCACCCAGTTAGGGCTATCGAGGAAACAACTGGGGCAAGTGAGGACCCCTTTGTCTGGGTTCACGGGGGATTCCATAGAGACAGAAGGGTCAATCAACCTCGTGGTTGAGATAGGCGCCCCGCCGCACACCAAGAGGTTGGAGGTAGACTTCGTGGTAGTCAGAATCAGATGCGCTCACAATGTGATCCTAGGCCGAACCGCCCTAGAGGACCTTAGGTGTGTAATCTCTATGGAACACCTATGCCTCAAGTTCCCCACGCCAACCGGGGTCGGGGTCGCCCGGGGAGACCAGAGGATCAGCCGGAGTTGCTACCTTCGGGCATGCCGACAGATAGGCAAGCAGGACCTCCAGGTGCACACCATAGCAGAGAAGGCGCTGAAAGAGGAGGAGGGCCGCCCGCGAGCCGAGCCCGTAGTGGAGACTGAGGAGGTCTTCCTCGACCTCAGCCGCCTCGATCGCGTGGTGAAGGTGAGAACCGGGCTCCCCCCTGAGATCCGGGCCCGCATCATTGACGTTATCAGGGCTTACAAAGGGGTGTTCACGTGGGGACCCGAGGACATGCCGGGCCTCAGTAGGGACGTCATCACCCATAAGCTCGCCGTCGACCCCACTGAGCTCCACCTTATCGACGAGAAGAGGGAGACCGCAGCCACCCGCGCAGAAAATTACCAGCGCCAGGCCAAAGCCTACCATGACAAGTAAGTCCGACCCCGTTACTTCCAGGTCGGCAACTACGTTCTGAGGAGGCGCGAAGCAAGTCAGCCCCTCGAGGGGGGCAAGTTCAGTAGGAGATGGGAATGCCCGTACATAGTCACAGCCGTTGTCCGTCCCGGCAGCTATAAACTCAAAACTCCGAAAGGCAAGAGGATAGATAGGGTGTGGAACTCTGAGCACCTGCTCAAGTACTTTCAACGATGATTTCAGATTTTCTTTTCCTGTAAGGTGATCCGCCCCTTTCGGATTTCAATAAAACGCAATGATACTTCGCCAAGGACTCATCTCACTCTTCGGGGGGGGGGGGGTGGCTACTTCCGTACGACCCCTCTGACTAACCCCAAGGGGACATGAGGCCTGACCTCACGCACCAAACCCGACAGAAGAGCCTGACGGCCCAAGTCCGGTGACTTGGGGCCAACGGCTGCCCTAAGGAGGCACGAGGCCCGACCTCGCGTACCAACTCCGACGGAAGAGCTTAGCGCGCGGCCCAAGTCCGGTGACTTGGGGCCGACGGCTACCCTAAGGAGGCACGAGGCCCGACCTCACGTACCAACTCCAACGGAAGAACTTAGCGGCACAGGTCCGATGACTTGGGGCCAGCGGATGCCCTCAGGAGGCACGAGGCCTGGGAGCGCACAAAAAAATAATAATAATAATAATAAAAATATGAGCAAACGCGGAAAGGTATTCGAAGCGAGGCAGATTATAAACCAACAGTTCCATACATAAAGTCTAGAAATCTGAAATACATAGCAAAATAAAGAGCTAAGAGTCTGCATCTACGACTCTCTAAGGGGCGCCCTCCTGTCGAGCCGCTGCTGGGTGATCCGCTTCTAAAGCTTCAGAGGCGACCCCGTCGCGGGAAGAACCGGCCACCAAGGAAGATGCCTGTGTGTGAGAGGGGTCCAGGTTGACGTCGATCTCTACCCGCGCCTCCTCCGGAGGGTCCGGGTCCCGCTCCTCGGCCTCGGGGTCTGCCAACTCAGCTGGCAGACCCCACGTCTCGGGAGTAAAGCCCTCATCTCGCTGATGGAGAAGGGCATAGATATCGCGCTGCGTCGAGTAGCATCCCAAGTTGTAGGAAAACGCACCCTCCTCTGCTAGCCTATCCTGGCCCAGGGCCGTAGTCAACCAAGCGGTCACCGGGGCCTCCGAATACTCGTCGGCATAGGCCTTCACGTCACGACGAAAGCTATCAGATCTCTTGTAGCTGCGAACGGCACAGATAATCTCCTCCGAGTGTCTTTTCTTGGCCCCCTCGAAGTCCTGTGCTATATTGCGGCACTCCTCCTGCTTGCCCTCTAGAGCCTTCCTCAAGTCGTCCGCTTGTTGATTGGCCACCTGCGCCTGCGCCTTCGCAAACTCGACCTCCTCGAGCGCTACGGAGCTGCGAAGAAACAATTGAAAAAGAAGGGGTAGGAGATATGCAAACACTCAAAGTAAATGCATGAAAGTCAAGGAACGGGGAGTACCGAGAGACTATCACGAAGCATGGGGGGAAACCCATATGCCCGAAAGGACTCCGTCGCACCAGGCCCAAGCATGCCTAAGACCGTGTCCCGAAGGCGAGCCGCCTCGCCAAGGGAGAGGGAGGCCAGCCCGCCGGGAGGAGCGGGAGCGGGAGGCGCAGAAGTAGCCACGACGCCGGTAGGAACAGAAGCACGAGTCCTAGCTCGTGTGTCGGCATGCGGCACCCAAGGGGCACGGCTTGTACCCTCGGGGGAGACTCGCTGCCTCTTGGATGCAGGAGCTCGGGCGGCGGCAGCGCGGCGTATCAGTTCCCCACGAGAAACCATTGTGGAGGATCCACCTGCAAGCAGAAAGCGTTTATCAGATACGACAGTTTTGATAAAAAGAAAACCAAGAGGCATATGTCTAAATATATATATATATATATATATATATATATATATATATATATATATATATATATATATATATATATATATATATATATAAGGACGAGAAAGAGGGGACGAGAGCGACCTCATGGCACGGCGGGGCGGAGCTCGACGTAAACCTCGACCTCGGGCAGGACAACCTCGACCTCGTACAGGGCGACCTCAATCTCGGACTCGGTGGCAGAGAAGACGGACTCATGGTCCTCTGGCACCTCGGCCAAGGCTTCGCCCGAGGAGACTCCGTAGTGCCCCTCGGCCTCGACCTCGTCCGAGGAGGCCTCGGTATGCCCCGACGTGGCGGCCTCGTGCCCAGGTTGGCCCCGGGAGGGCGGTAACGCCCAAGACGGCGGGGCCCCACATACGAAGCCCAAGGCGGCCAACCTCTCCGGGGTCATCAAGGCCTCCATCCTAAGCTCCTCCTTGTCTCCTAAGAATTTGTTGGCACTAGCAACTAAGGAAGGGGTGCCCGGAGGGGTGGAGTATTTAAGGAAATGAGTATTCCACGCGGGGGGAATGAAAGGGAGCTCGGGGCCCACGGAGAGATAAACGAACTTGGATTTCCATTTAATAGTTTTGGGGTCTTTGAAAATTTTCATACCGGCTCGGGCCGAGAAAGCCATGAAACCTTTACTTTTAACCCCCGAGGAGTTTCCGGCTTGAAAAATATAGTGGAAAAGATCGAGAGAGGGCGCAACCCCGACGTCCTCGCAACGGAGAAGAAATGCTATCGGTATGGAGTGAGAGTGGGGGACTAGTTGTCCTGGAGGGACCCCATGGAGGTTCAACAACTCGACCACGAAGGGGTGGAGAGAAAACTGTAGGCCCGAGGCTAGAGAAATAACGTGGACGCCAAAGAACCGGCCCTCCGGGGGCTCGGTGACATTCTCGTGCGGGAGGGGGGCGAGGACCTCCACGCCGGGCCCCACGTACAACCGCACGAGGTCCAAGTCCTCCTCGGTAATATAAGGACGCACAGAACGGGGAATAATGGGGTCATGTTTGGAACGAGTTAACTTACGAGTAGAGGTGTTGATGGCCCCGGGCACGGCTTGAAGAGGGCGGGCCTCGACCAGGGTGTCATTGGGGAGGCCGGTGCGGGCCTCGGCTGCCGTAGGGGGGGGGGGGGGGGCGGAAGAGGTCCTCCTCAAGTCCCATGGAGGGATCGGTACCGCCTAGAGACGTGAAGAGATCGTTAAAGTCGATGGCGTCAAACTCGGTGGCGTCGAACTTGACGGACATGCGGGGAGGAGGCCGGAGTTAAAGGGTAGGAATGGGGGGAAGCCGGGGAGCCGTGAGGTGGTCGCCGGCGTGGCACGGGAATCGGGAATAGGCCAACGGGTGGAGAGGGGAGAGAGAGTGGATGGAGTGTGGAAAATGGGAGAAGGAGAAGGTTTAAGTAAGGGAGAAAGGGGGAAAATAGTGGGGTAGGTGTTTGGAGAAGTTGGGGAGCTTGGGGAAGCCGGAGGGCCGTGGAGAGGATATTGGCGTGGCACGGCGACACGGGGGACGGCGGCGTGGTGCGGCGATCGGCGAGGAGGCGGGGGAAGGTGAGCCGGCGGGGGAGAGAGGGTGTGTAGGAGTGGTGAAGGAGGAATGTGGGAGATGGAGAAGAAGAGGGTTTAAGTAAGGAAAATGGGGGAAAAGATTGGATTAGATTTTGGGGTAGTTGGAAAGTTTGAATTTTGAAAATGGGATATGAGGATAAGAAGAGAAAAAGTCAAACTTGGGGAAATGGGAAAGTTGAAGGGAGTTGATGGGTGTGACATGTGGGATTCTCTAGGCATTTGTGGAAGGGGGAACCCAAGACTTATAGGTTTCCTATGGAGGAAGAAGTCCCGAGCGCGACGGAAGCATACTTGGGTGTACCCGGGGGCGCGGGGCGGACAATGCCTCGTGGGCTCGGGGTCGACCTTCGACTCGGGCTACTCTCCTTCGTTGACGACAACCCGCAACTCGGAGAGTGGGGGACTGATGATGGATATATTAGGTATAGGTTCAGGGCAACCTGATCCAGAAAGGCCGGCACGAAGGGCCTATGGCGGCCCCGGATGGGGCCGACCAATGCCTCGGCCTACGGGCCAACCGTGGCCCGGTTCGAGGCAGCCTCGGGCGAGGCCTACGTTGGCCCGAGGGCATAAGATGGCCCCGGGCACTCACGCGGACCCGGTCAACGCGCGATCCAACCGCCCCGCGAGAATAGGGGGACGGTTGGGAGTTTTAGCTAGTATAAAAGGATTAATTATTGTCTTGCCTAAGGCATCTACTTATTATTATTACAACATTTTACCTTATAACCTTTCTACAACTATAATCAATACAAATTTGTCCCTGCGACACACATTCTACATCTTTCCGATCCATTATTTATCGGGTTTTGTGATTCGGGTCTACCCCGGGTTAATTAAATCCATCACATCTTTAACCAAACGTCAAAGGATCGACCATTTGCATTAATTAAGTATGGAGCAGCCTTAAATCTTCAAGTCAACTGTCCCACACTTAGAAGTGCTTACAATTCTGCGATGAGATTAGCCACAGCTGGTTCATAAAATTGACATCAATCATCACTTAAATATATTATTTCTATTTCTTTTTGTATAAAAAAGATCGATATATAAAAATATATATTGTTAAAAATATTTCATTTAAATCTTTAATTTTAAATGACACCTATATTGATATATATACTTTTTCAATTTATCTTTTTACTTTCGGTTGATTATCTTTCATGCATTGCATTTCATATTGACCTAGCGATAATTCTCCATAACGAAACTGTGCAAAGTTCAAACTAAAACAAACAAGTTATTCTGTTGTGCATCACTCCGAAAGGAGTTGCTTTGAAAAATCGAGTAGAGTCTATTCACCCCCCCCCCCCCCTCCCTCTAGACTCTCCTTTCGACCCTACCGGGACTAACAATAGTGTTTTCACCAAGTGGGAGAATGTAACTTTTCCTATAGTTATTATTATAACATTAGGATAAGTGTGAGTGTAAAATTATTACACGTTAAACCTTATTGGCTATTTTATTTAGTAGTGGTATTATTAGTTTTTAATTAAGATGTTAATTAGAGTTGTTAGAATTAATTTTTCTTTGGACCATGTGATGCTTAAATGAGTGGACAGTATGTATTGGTGAATGAAGTCAGCAAGCAGCGCATGAAGCTTTCAAGAAACAAAAGGATGTGGCTCTGATTTATTCGAACAAAGAAAAAGGCTAAGATTAAGGATCAAAGATGAGGCTTAATACTTGCTATAAAAAGAAGCCACATCAAAGAGGAAAGTTGCCAATTTTGAGTCTACAATTCTGAGTGCACACTTTCCTTACAAAGCTTCCTAATTTAATCTGCTATGTTATCTAATTGTTAAGAAGATTTAATCTGTAACACATGATCTGTACGTGGTACAGCTGAAGCATCTTGTGAAGATTGTTCTGGCATACGTGTGTCAGTCCTGATAGGTGTTAGAAAGAGTGGTAGTGGTAAAGGCTGGAGCCAATGTGTATTTACCTCTTGTAATACTCCTTTTGGTGAACATCTATAGTGGATTGGGCAGACGTGGGGTGCCCCGCAGACGTAGGAGAAGGAGCTCCGAAATGCGTAACAATTCTTTTGTGTTTTTACTTTATTTTATGCTTTCTGTCTTCATTATTTATATTTGTTTAAACAAGTTTAATTAATGAACGTAACTGGTGCATAACTTAAAAAAAAAAAGTAAAAATACATTACTTTTTTATTTCAAGTCTCACGGTGCAATTTCAATAAGTTATAATAATATATATTAAGTATTTGATATGTGGTGCAACACTAATAAACTAATAGCTAGACTACCATTATGATTAGGAGTCTAGTTTGGCTTTAGGAGACCTAAAACATACAACCACAATGATGGTCAGTGGTTATAAAATGTCACTAGTCCTCTCACTGCTCACATTACATACCTCATATACCATCTAGAGAGAGCTGAGTAGAAGTGAGAGACAAACTACTCGTGTAATCTCTGCAGCAGTCCGGATCATTCAACCATCATCAACACAAGAACTATGACGGGAGATTAGTATGATTCAACACATACATAACCAGACAACAATCTTGGTAATTGATCATTTCAATATCCACCATACTACCAAACATGCAAAATACTTTTATCAAAACCTATTAGCATTTCTAAATATTTGATTCTCGTTCCAATTCCGATTTATATGTGTGAATGAAACACACCCTATGTCCCACTGTTGCTCGAATACAAATTTGTGGGAATGATAACTTTAGCTTTTGATCAAATTTATTTAAAAAAATGTCACTATATTCATTTAAATAATATCAACCTCTCTATTAGAAAAGATTAAAAATAAACTTAATTCCCACCACAAATAGAGTTATCAATCAAGAGTATTCCGTGATAGACCGGGAGATTCAATTGACAGTCCTCGTTGTGGACAAATTACTTGCCTACTTGCACTCGAGCTGTAAACATTAAACTAAGAGGATTCGTGTCGTTTCTAGACATGTTTAAATCAAGCATATGTTCCTATTGATTATCCTTTTAGCATATTAAACCCTACATTAAAAAAAAAATATTTTAAAAAAAGAATAATGCATATCCGCAATTTACATCTTAAGTATTTTGCTTAAGACGTACGATATGTAAATTACTAGTACTTTTTAAATTCATATAGTGTTGGAGAAATTAGGTTGATAATTTGTAAATAAGAAATGTTGTTTCATAGGAGTGTGTGGATTGATTGTGCCCCGAGTGTATGGACTAATTGCGCATTTTATGATTTACATCCACAAAGGCTCTATAATAGCTAGCTTGCAAGCCTAATTTTTATAGTACAGTTTTTTTTTTTTATTTTTTAATTTATTATTATTATTGTATTTATAATAATATAAAATGAAAGTGATATCATTTTGCAAGTGAGATAGTATTGTAGGGATGTAGAGAAAATTATGAAGAATTTATAAATTTGATGATGTAAAAATGGGATCCAATTTTAAAAGTGATAGAGTATTTTAAGAATAAGGATAATCTAATAACAAGTACATTGTGAAGAATTAGGGGCTTCGCATTGTTATCATTTTAATTTCCACAAAATTCAAAGTCTTAGCACTTACAATTTTTGTTTATGGTAAGCTCAAATTGACAAATTATATGTAAGACTAAGGTATATAATATATTATGTACATTAATTCATTATAATAATATTGTTGGCTTATAAAAATTCATATATAGATCAAGTGTAGTTTATTATAAGAATAAACATGTTCATTAAAATGATATAACAATAAACATGTTCAACACTTAAAAAAATTATTCTCTATTGTTTGTATAAATAAAATTAATGTATAAAAATATATTTTTAAAAATATTTCATTAAAACCTTTTAAGGACAATCATATTAACATATTTCTTCAATATATCCAATCAATAAGTGTGTAATAAACTTAAAGTACTGACTTAATTAACATATAATAGAGACATATAATTAACTTACAGTCGGATTTAATATACTTGCAATAATGACTTGTGAACCAATTGTAGTTACTTAAACATGCGGCAGTGGCTCAATGAATCTGCAATATTGAATTATATTAATAAACTTACAGTATTGACTTAATGACTTAATAAATTTAATACGCCTAAATTTGTTATATTTACAAACAAATTCGAGTAAAACAAAAATGCTCATGGATTTCCATTTTTTTTTTCAATTCCAAGGATAAAAATTGAGTGGTTCTGAGTTGAGGAGACACATCTCATCAATGAACTGCAATATGGCTATAAAAAGCACTAAGCAAAAAACACCCAATACTTGCTTACATAATAGATTGTGTTAAGCTATGGAGATCACTCGCCATTGTTTATGTTTATCCATCTTCTTCTTGCACTATCTAATGGTTTGCTTAACCATTAATGCCCATACCAACATTACCACTGATAAACATGCCCTTCTTTCTCTAAAATCACAAATTTCTTTTGATCCTCATAGAATATTAGCTAACAATTGGTCCGTTCACAGTATGACTCCTTGTAACTGGATTGGAGTCACATGCAACTCTCGTCACAATAGAGTGATTGCTTTGGATCTTTACAACATGGGTCTTGTTGGAGAATTAACTCCAGATTTGGGAAACCTCTCTTTCCTTGTTTCACTTAACTTGAGCCAAAACAATTTTCATAATTCTTTCCCTCGAGAACTTTCTCAATTGCAACGCCTCAAAGTTCTTCAGTGTAGCATCAATAACTTTAGTGGGAATATACCATCTTGGTTTGGTCTCTTATCAAACCTTAAATTTTTGTATTTGGGGAATAATAGTGTTAGTGGTTTCCTTCCCACGTCCCTTTTTAATCTTTCAAAACTTGAGGTCTTACATTTAGGAGTTAATTCTCTTGAAGGGAGTGTTCCAAGAGAAATAGGCAATCTTCCCCAACTAAAGTGGTTAAATTTGAGCCATAATCATCTTAGTGGATCTTTTCCTTTGGGCATCTTAAATTTGTCTAAGTTAGAAACTCTATCTCTTTCATATAATAGCCTATTTGGTGAACTTCCCCTTGATCTTGGGAATCATCTTCCTAAACTCCAAATATTTAATATGCCTGGGAACAAATTTTGTGGTGAAATCCCATTAAGTTTATCTAAATGTTCATTGCTTCAAACTATTTCTTTATCATACAATAATTTGAGTGGGCATGTGCCACAAGAATTTGGAAACTTAACAAAGCTTGAGAAGTTGTATCTTGGTAGCAATCAGTTAACAGGTATGTGTAAAGATCACTTCATAATGTAATATGAAATTTTGTTACGGTATTGTCCATTGTGTCTCGTACTTATATAGTTATATGTATACATTTCGCTTTGTTTGAGACAATAAGCAGAAAGGCAGAGTGCCTGAGTTCCTATACGAATTTTCCTATTAATAATTATTAATCTTTTGGTTCGTTATATATATATATATATATATATATATATATATATATATATATAATCAACTTAATTATAAATCAGATTACATAGGAAAGGGTATTTTGATAAAGAATATGTAATGGTAGGAGAGTCAAATTTATTATATGTATAAAAGATTTTTAACATGACAGTATGACATAAAAAATGATAAATATATTATTTAATAAAATTATTAGATTCTCAGTAAGTCAAGAAAAAGAATAATAATTTTCTCATCTTTTAAATTTTTTGAAAAGTTGAAATTTTATGACTGCCAAAGGTTCTCTAGAAAGGAGAGGGTCGGGTTAGTCATGGGCTACGATATTTGATTAATGGAACAAGAATTATGACTTAAAAAGAATTACTGAATGAAGTCAATAAATAGAGCTTGCTAAGAGTTTTCATTCACATTCTTATTAATTTGTTTTAAGCAACTTTAAGTATAAAACATATCAAACTACTTAGTGCAGATCTTAGAATAATGGTTGCGTTTTTTCCTCACATAAAAAAAAAATTAATTACATACTTACAAAATTATATCAATAACTTTTTTTATATACAAAAATGTCAATTTTGTTCTTTTAATTGTATTTTTTCTGTAATTAATGTAATCTCTTCGTAGATCCCTTATAGACTAAATTCTTCATAAAATTGAGAGGTTAAATCAACACTACAAATAACTAAGAGATTATACATATACCATGGTCACAATTAATGAACTAATAGTGCTATTTTACCTTTTTATATTATAATTTTTATAATTTTGTAATAAACAACATTATTTAATTAGGTTTTTTTTAATGCTACTGTCTCTATGTAGCGCCTCCACTGAGGCTTGAACTCACAACCTTCCAAATGGAAATCCAACCCGGGTACCATTAAATCACATAGTCTTGGTACATTATTTAATTAGTTAATTAATACAGATTTCCAAACTCACATTAATCTGAAGATGTGTCTATATAAATTACATACATTGATGAGCATATAATGTTATTCGTTTTACATAATATATATGTGCAAATTAAAATAAATAGGGGTTTTATGAGATAGGGGTTTTGTCATCCTTCGGTTAACTTGATTTATCTAACAACAGACTTTATGGTAGTGTTATTCATATTCTTGGGATAGGTTCATAATATATAGATGAATTGATTTCTCTCTTATTTACTAATATATTTTGTTTATTGATATGTAAATCATTTGTAGGTGCTTTTCCAAGAGAGATAGGGGCTTTGTCATCCTTGAGCGAACTAGATTTATCTAACAGCAGACTTTGTGGTACATTTATATAAAATTTAGATACTACCTAAACTACTTGAGTTATAATCATTTTTATGGCCTTCTCTTTTAAACATATTAAACTTCCATTGTTACACCATAGATAAGAGTCTACTTTACATTATGTACCATAGTCCAAAATATATTCATGTTATGCACATGCAGTTAACATGCATATTATTTACATGTAGTTAATAAATTATGTACTATTATATTAACATATTATGTACTGTAGTTAAAAAATATATGCATTATTACATTTAACGTATTATGTACATGTATTAACATATTATGTAATTTCAGTTAATAAATTATGTACCTATTACAATAAACATATTATGTATATATATTCAGTTTATTTACAAGTACATAATATGTTAACTGAGATTACATAATATATTAACTGCATGTACATAATCGGAATGTCGTTTTTGGAACATGGTCCACAATGCAAGGTTGGTCCTGGTCCATGGTAAAATTTGCCATTAAACTTGTCTAAGTTGAAAACTCTATTATCTCTTTTAGCCAATAACTTATTTGGTAGCAAATTATATTGTTGGACCACGAATAAATATTCATCTTTAGTATATTGGTTGTTCATTTTTAATTTACTGAAAGTTCATTTTTAGATAGTATATCAAATAATGAATTTTTAGTACACAACAAATAAACATTCAGTATATTAAAAATGAACTTTAAGTATACTAAAAAAGAATTTTGTGTTAGTGGTTTAATTTACAAGATGAACAACGTTCCATGGTATAATGATTGTTATTTGGTGAACTTCCTGTTGATCTTGGAAATCATCTCTCTATACTCCAAAAACTTAACATGCATAAGAACAAATTTAGAGGTGAAATCCCAAGATTCCCATCAAGTTTATATAAATGTGTATTGCTTCAGAGTAAATCTCTATCTTACAACAATTTTAGTTGGCATGTACCAAAACAATTTGAAAACTACCCAAAGCTTAATGTGTTATATCTTCATAACAATCAGTTAAGAGGTATCCATAAAGATAATTTGTAACTTCATGTGTAATATGAACTTCTGTTACAGTATTGGGGATCATACTTAGAGCTATGCCTTTCTCTTTGCTTGAGACTAAGTAAAAAGGCACACAATAACTCATAAACTCAACAATCATGCCTATACAAATTTCCCTATTACTATTTGTGCTTTGATTATTTTTTTCACGCGTTAAATATTTGACAATTTCTAGCTCTTAACTTTGTTTTCTTATATCTCATATCTCGGGATGGTTCATTATATGCATTGTCATGCTTGCATCTTCTTAATTTATAATTTTATATGTCAACTGTGTCTCTGGTAATGTACCTCTTTGTTAAGTCACTCAGTAAGTGACACAAGAAAAACAATTTAATTTGATTAGAATTAGTTCCGCAAAAGTGGGATCACCTAAGTTTAAAAAAAAAAAAAAACAAAAACAAAAACAAAAACAATTTGATTCCTAATTTGTCCTAACTCCTAACTACTAATAGTGTTTTTCTTCTCTCAGGACGTATGCCAAAGGAACTTGGGAATTTAACCATGCTTCAACTCCTATATATGGGATATAACAACTTTGAAGGTACACACATCTATCTCCCATGAAAACTTACTAGATTTTTCGTAAGAATGTGCGGACAGTTCTGACTAGTCTATCTAATATAATATGATAAAGATTTGAAAATTAAAGAAATAAAGTAAACTACATTTGAAAACCGTTTTCTAAATGTACTTATATATTTCAAAAAGCATTATATAATAAATTTATTAAAAATAAATATATAATACAGTAAACATTAATATGCATCATATTAAAAATAAATCTGTATGTCAATGATCAAGTCATACGTTATTTATTGTTTATTAATATGAAAATAATTTGCAGGTGTTATTCCAAAGGAGATATACGCTTTGCGTTCCTTACGTTCTCTTAATTTACCGTTCAACCGTCTCTCTGGTTCGTACCTCTTTGTTAATTCATAATCAGATAATCAAAGCAATTCCCTTCCTTAGTGAATTTAATTTGTCGTCACTACGCAACTTATAGTAACAAAGCATTGTTTTTCTTTTCTCAGGACATATGCCAAAGGAACTTGGGAATTTAACCATGCTTCAATTCCTAGACATTGGATCTAACACTTTGAAGGTACATACATTCAGAACTAGATTTTGGTCTAATTTGATCTCTTCATTTGGCAAGATTTCATAGATATATAGAATTTAATGGGTATTTTAATCTTATTTATTTATTTATTTATTTATTGCATTAGGGACATTTAGATAGTTTTCCACATAATTTCCTTGTAGATCGTTTTCTTATAAATTGTGATGCGTGATTTTAGGGAATAATAACAATAGTTTTAAGAATTTTTCATGTCATTTTCTTTGTTCTTTCTTTTGATTTTTTCTACCACGGGTGGTGACTCTTCGATATGACTTCATGTTTGTTCTCTTAGTTTTTTTTTTTTTTTTTTTTTTTTTTTTTTTTTTTTTTTGTTTTTTTGTTTGTTTGTTTGTTTGTTTTTTTTTTTGTTTTTTTGTTTTTTTTGTTTTTTTTTTTTGTGGTTCATTGGAGTATGTTTTGATTATTGTTGATAAATCATTGATTTTAGAGTAAAAGACATTTTTAGTCCTAAATTTATAGTGGCTTGGACAATTTTAGTCCTTTATAAAAAAATTTGCCATTTTATGGACAGAGTTATTGTGGCGAGGACATTTTTGGTCCTCCATCTATATTTCTGTTAGATAACCGTCTGAGAGAGGGGTAATTACGTCAATTTAGGCTATCTCCTTCTATCTATTATATCTATGTGTGTTTTGTTTTCTTCTCGGTCATAATTCGAAGGAGTCGGAGAGTCCAAGTTGCAGTTGTACGAAGAAATTGCCGGAGAATCGAAGTCACCAAACAGGTTACTAATCAAATAGATAGAAGGAGAATCGAAGCCGCCAAACACACATTGATATAATAGATAGAAGGAGATAGCCTAAATTGACGTAATTGCCCCTCTCTCATACGGTTATCTAACAGAAATATAGACGGAGGACCAAAAATGTCCTCGCCACAATAACTCTGTCCATAAAATGGCAAATTTTTTTATAAAGGACTAAAATTGTCCAAGCCACTATAAGTCTAGGACCAAAAATGTCTTTTACTCTTGATTTTAAGAAGGGTTGCATTGTATGTCATTGAGTTGTGCATGGAGGCGCTAAGTGTGGTGCACCGTAGGACACCTTTGTGCACTCCAAAGTAACAGTTGTGCATTGCTAGTAGCAAAGGTGTGCATTCTATGGGGCAATGCTGTGTATTCTATGTTAGTATGACGGTGGTCAATTTTGTGGGGTTTAGGAGTTTAAGGTTTTAAGGTGTGCACTTACACAATGATGGACACCTTTTGCACTCTTAGAGTAAAAAAGTTGTGCATTACTAGTCCTAAAGATGCTCGGGGGCAGTGTTGTGCATTATGTGTTAGTATTGCAGTGGTCAATTTTGTGGGGTTTAAGGTTTAGGGTTTGGGGGTATATTAGGGTTCAGAAGTTTAGGGGTTAGGGTTCCGGATTTAGGGGTTTGGGGGTATATTAGTGTGCACTTATAAAACAATGTACACCTTTGTGCATTGTTAGTAGTGAAGTGTGTATTTCTATGGAACTAGTGATGCATAACTTTGTTGGTGGTTGTGAATTCTGGTGGGTCCTGGGCAAGTTTTTCATGAAGGGGGGCTTTGTGCTCTGTGGTGCGTGGATCTGTGTGTTTATAGAGTACGTAGGGCTTGAAGTTAATGGTTTAGAATTTCGAATTTATGCTTTAGTGGTTAGGGGTTATAACTGTTTAATAATTATGGGTTAGTTTGATGGTTTTAGGGTTTAAGGTTTATGATGTATAGGGTTTTTCATTTAGTGGTTAGATAGGGGTTAGGGTTTAGATGTTAATACGGTGGGGGCGGTTGCGTTGGTGTAGTGGTGCATTGTGGTGGTAGATGTTGTGAGGTAGTGTGGAAAGTGTTTTAAGTGTCCTCCATGTCCCTTGAACTTCATGTCCTACATGCATGAAGTTTAAGGGACACTTAATCGTTTGTTTTTATCCATATTATTAGAGAAGAAACATGTTCGGAAAACTTACTATGGAAAGCCTGTTTGTCTTTAAATTATTGTCGCGATTGGATGTTTCTTGGTGGATTAATTTTCTTTTGACCACATATCTTGTATTATATTATGCTAATAAAATCCATAATTTTAGGAGATGGATATGTAGATCACAAGTTCACAACCATGCATATCTTGATTTTAGACCATAGTTCTCACTTGGAGCATGGAACTCATGAGAGCCAACTAGACTATATATAAAAGCTTTAGGTACTCAACTATATCAACTCAATCAATTTTTTTTCATTGACTTTTACCATTTAACCAAATTTAACGACCATCTGAAGCAGATTGAGATTATTAGCGTCATATTTTTATATCCCTGGGGGAAGGGGTTTAGTGAAAATTTATACAGTGGATTATAATCCACATTATTGCAAGGTGGAACAGTCTTGACATAGGTTTATTTTTAAATTTTAGTACCAGTATTTTATATATGCGATGAGCAAAAAAGAAAAAGAAAAAAGATACCCAATATTAATATTCATAGTTGTACTATATAATTATATAATTTTGTTTAATTCATAGTTGTAGAATTTATATTATACTAAAAGAGTAGTCGATAATTTGGGTAATAATTATGGAATGATTAATATTATATTATTAAAGTAAAAATTTTAGATATGATAAATTAATAAATATAATTATGATAACATTTAATATATATACTAATCGAAGTTTAATGATGTAAGATAATTTTATCTAATAAAAATGATTGTACAATATTTATAGAGCAATGTACAACTCAATTAGCATAGAAATACATATATAAATCATTGGTAATAACATTGATTCACTCTTATAAGTTTTTTTTTAAATTTATACTTTAGATATTTATAATACAATAATAATAATAATAATAATAATAATAATAATAATAATAACAACAACAACAACAACAACAACAACAACAACAACAACAACAATAATAATAATAATAATAATAATAATAATAATAATAGGAAAAGATAACATAAGTTATAACAGTAGGAATATTTTTGTAAAAAAATTATAATTGTATAGTACATCTCTTATATCATAATGTATGACAAAAGAACAAAAAAAAATGAACATAAATGAAGGGTACGGTACAATAATTAAGTATTGAGTATAATTTTTAAATATTAATAATTAATATAAAATAAAAATGATTATTTTCAATATAATAAAAAATGTGTATTTTGAACTAGTTATAAATGTAGTAGTAAGGATAAGTATTACGGTAGATAGTTATAGTCGAGAATAAAAATGATATCCTAACAATTTTTTTATATTAAAATAATTAAAGTCTTATTAATGCAATATTATTGATGAGTTAGTTATAAAAATTAAATTACTTTTTATTAAAAATTGTATGATTATAATATGCTTATTGATGTTGTCAAATAGTAATTAAAGAGTAGTTATGCATTTAAGTTATAGCATATGATCGAATTCATAAGGTTTCCTTAGGTTTATATATAATTGAGTACTCAATTGTTGTTAATGTAAACTATTCATCTTGTAAACTCTCATTGATATTTTGAAATATTATTATTTTTCCTATAAGATTTATTAGATAATGAATTTTCGTATTTACATTCTTAAAATAGAGAGAAATTTTATCTTATAAATAGTAGATCAGCTTGTAATAAAATATACATTTTAATTGAAGAAATATAAATTTGAAATAGAAAATTAAAATTTTTGCAACAACAAATAAGGTTTGATTTAAATAACAAGAAGACACTGTATTCTTAGAATAATAATAGTATGCAAGTCATATTCCTTTAGCTTACAACATGTCTGAAGGACGAAGCCGTGGCTCCCGTCGCAATGGCGACCCGGAGGTAGACTTAAGAGATCAGTTGAATCAACGGAACTCGCAGAGCCAGGAGGACGACTCAGCGCCTCGGAACCGACCTCCGGCAATAATACCTCTCACCCCCGAGCAAATTCAGGCCATCGCCCGTGCTGTCGCGGCAGAGACTCAGGAGAGGAGAGAGTCATCAGTCTCGCGACCGCCTAACATACAGCCGCTTAATCAGCAAGTACCCCAGAGGTCGGACAAAGGTCGGCGAGAGGATCAAAGGTCGGAAGAACCACCAGCGCGGTCAGTTCATTCGAGGCTAGGCCCGAACGTAACACGGCGTTCGGCAAGAGAGCGACTAGGCAAAGGAGAACCCAGTCGCCCAAGAACAAGTCGACAAAATCAAGAAATCAACCGTGAGAGAACTCATACCAGAAGAACCTGGACCCGGGCCCGACAAGCTGAGGTGCCCGTTCGCCATGAGGAACGGCAGGCCGAGTCCCAAGTTGGAGAAAACACCGAATCCACAAGAAATCACGCGAGAAACACCGGCGAAGTGGCTCACCTGGCACAAGAGTTACGGAATTTGAAAGAACAAGTGGAAGGTAGGACCAAGTCCCCGGGTCGAACGTTGCTCACCGCATTGCCTTTCTCGGCTGAGATTATGGCTTACAAAATACCCGGCGACTTCAAGTTCCCGGAGCAAGCCACTTTCGACGGATCCGGCGACCCGCGCGAACATCTTCTGAGCTATCAAGCTAAAATGCAAGTCCTGGGAGTCCGGGATCCGGTCATGTGTCGCGCCTTCCTACCGACGCTAAAGGGCTCGGTGCAGAGATTGCTTGTGGCCTTGTCCTCAGGCTTGATCCTCAGCTTTGAGGAGCTGGCCGACCGCTTCATGAGTCATTACGCGGCTAACATCAAGCCTCAAAAGGACTTAACTCATCTGGGAGATATCCATCAGGAAAAAGGGGAGGTAAGAGAAAGACGTCCGGACATAGCCAGGCGACCCGAAGTTCGACGCATGTATGATAGGGCTAGCACCCAGCCTTACAGGCCCACTCCTCAACACCCGGTGCACGAGGTCCAGGCGGTCGCGCCGCCTCCACTACCTCCGCTCGAGGAACGCACAGCGAATGAGGATTCGGGTAAGACATCCAAGTATTGTCGATATCACAAGTCCTACACCTACAGCACGGAGGAGTGCTATTACCTAAAAAGATCATGGAGGCAATAATCCAGCAAGGGACATCGCCTCCCAATCAATGGCGAATAAGGTCCACACCTCGAGGAAGACGGTGACCCTTCGGACGCGATCGAAGGTAATCCCGGCAAGCAACCAGCGACAGACGAAGGCGAAGCCCAGTGGAGGCAAAAGCCGGTTATCAACATGATAGTCGGTGGACCTGAAGTAGGTAACTCCGCCAACACTCGAAAAGCCTGGGCTCGGCAACTATACGTGGGGATCGTATATGGACGAGAAGGCGGCTCGAAGAAAGTGTGCCGAGAGCCTATCGTCTTTACGGACAAAGATTTGCCTACCGGGGAGACGCCGCATCGTGAAGCCCTAGTCATCGCGATGGATGTAAACAGGGTGGTCGTTCGACGGATCCTAGTAGACACTGGAAGTAGTGTCAATGTCTTATATCTCGAAACCTTCACCAAAATGGGGTTGGCATGAGAGCAGTTGGCCCCAGTTAAGACGCCATTGGCCGGCTTCACAGGCGACTCCGTGGAAGCGGAAGGATCTATCACTCGGCCCGTTGAGGTTGGCAGTTATCCCGACGTGCAGAAGCTAGATATGAAGTTCATTGTGGTCGACCTGGCTTGCTCTCACAATGCAATCCTCGGTCGGCCGGGCCTGGAAGATTTAGGAGCATTGATCTCCATCGAGCATCTCTGCCTAAAGTTTCGCACAACGAGTGGGGTGGGCGTGTTCCATTGTGATGGAAGGGTCGCCTGCGATTGTTACCTGCAAGCCTGCCGAGGCATGGGCAAACGGGAGATGCAGGTCCACGAGATCACGGAGCGACCCCCGAAGAAGACGATGCCGCCTCGACCCGAACCGGTCGTGGAACTAGAGGAAGTCGAGCTCTATTCAGCTCAACCAGAGAGGCGATCAAGGATTGGAGTTGGCCTCCGAGAGGAGGTACGAGAATAAGTAATAAGGGTGCTCCGAGAAAATCGCCTGGTCTTTGCTTGGGGACCCGAGGATATGCCCGGAGTGGACAGATCTATCATCTCTCACAGGCTTGCCGTCGACCCCAGCCACCGACCTGTGATCCAGAAAAAGCGGTACTTAGCCAATGATCGCAGAGAGTTCGTCAAAAAGGAAGTAAACACGCTGCTAGCCACCGGCCATATCCGAGAAGTCAAGTATCCGGAGTGGTTAGCCAACGTGGTGCTTGTGCCAAAACCACCAGCTTGGAGGATGTGTGTGGACTACACCGACCTTAACAAAGTCTGACCAGTTGGTTGACGAGACAGCAGGGTCGGCATTACTGAGCTTCATGGATGCCTTCCGAGGGTATCACCAAATTTACATGCACAAGGCCGATGAGGAGAAAACAGTCTTCCTTACCCCGGACGACGTGTATTGTTACCAAGTCATGCCTTTCGGACTCAAAAATGCAAGGGCCACGTACACCCGGATGGTCCCCCGGCTGTTTCAAAATCTGTTAGGAAAATCCATGGCAGCCTACGTGGACGATATGCTGGTGAGAAGTCGGGAAGAAGCTGGTCACGCTAGAGACCTAGCCGACTGCTTCCAGGTAATGCTTAAGTACAATCTACGGCTCAATCCCAAAAAGTGCGCTTTTGCCATGCAAGAGGGAAAATTCTTGGGATACATGGTGACCAAGCGAGGCATTGAGCCAAACCCTGAGAAGGTACAGGCCATAAGGGATATGCAGCCTCCCAACACCGTTAAAGATCTGCAAAGATTGACCGGCCGACTGGCCGCTCTGAGCCGCTTCTTAAGTAAGTCGGTAGATAAGACTGTGCTCTTCTTCGAGGCCATGAAGAAGAAAGAAGGTTTCGCGTGGACGGCCGAGTGCCAGCACTCCTTTGAAGAATTGAAAAGATATCTTTCCACACCTCCGGTGCTATCCACCCCCCAGGTCGGTGAACCTTTGTATTTATATCTGGCGACGTCTTCCAAGGCCGTGAGTTCGGTACTCGTCCGAGAGGAACGGACTCAACACCCGGTTTATTATGTGAGTCGTTACCTGAAGTCAGCCGAAACTCGGTACACGTCGGATGGAAAAAGTAGTATATATATATATATATATATATATATATATATATATATATATATATATAAGTTTGTTCAAATGAGGCCACGCCTTCCCGTGCAGCTGTTTGAAGAATACACCAATAGAGGCACCAATAGTGTAGGAAAACACACAACAATGAAATACAAAAATACACCAAAAAATACACCATATAACTCCCCACCCGTGCATTTCCTAACACTGTGTGGTGTTTTTATTCATAACTAATGGTGTGTTTTTGGTGATGCGTACCAAATTTGTGCATTTTTTTGTTGTGCAATTCCTAATGTTGATGGTGTATATTTGCATAATTATTGGTGTGATGGCACTGATAGCATGGGATGGCGCGACCGCACCTGAACTCAACTCTCTCTCTCTCTCTCTCTCTCTCTCTCTCTCTCTATATATATATATATATATATATATATATATATATATATATATATATATATATATATATATATTATTTGGATATATAGATCGACTTACACCACCAATAGTATGTCAAATTGTCAATGATCAACCTTGTAATAGAGGGGTAAAAGTTTGGAAGAATGAGAGTCTCACCAGCGATAGTGTGGGAGCAACCTCTCAAAGTGAGGGAGCTCCTTGTGCGCAGTAAACAAAGGTCTAGCATCTATGGTTCATGTTCAGTTGAGTTACCATGATTTACATCCTCTCAGATGTTCTGTTGGGCCGGAGTATGGGGGGTCCTTAGGGTTGGGGTTCAACCTTGAAAGAATGATCAACCTTGTAATTTGGAACCTTCTCTTATAATTAGCTCATTTATTAAGTACTCTGTAATAAGTTAGTCGTTGTTTATTAATATGAAAATAATTTGCAGGTGTTATTCCAAAGGAGATATACGCTTTGCGTTCCTTACGTTCTCTTAATTTACAGTCCAACCGTCTCTCTGGTTCGTACCTCTTTGTTATGTAATCATCAGATAATCAAAGCAGTTTCCTTCCTAAGTTAATTTAATTTGTCGTCACTACAACGTATAGTAACAAAGCATTGTTTTTTTTCTCTCAGGACATATGCCAAAGGAGCTTGGGAATTTAACCATGCTTCAATTCCTAGGCATTGGATATAACAATTTTGGAGGTACATTCAATGCTATACTGCTAAGGGTCGTTTGGAAAGCAGGAAAATGACTTCTGGAAAATGAGTCATTTTTCGGAAAACATTTTCCTTTCCAGTGTTTGGTTGCATTCTGGAAAACTGTTTTTGTGTGTTTGGTTCATTTTTTGGAAAATGAGTAGAATTATATAATTAAACATTTTAATTATTTTATTTAGAATATTACAACATGTATAATAATATATAATAATATAATAATATAATAATAATTTTAAATATAATAAAAATAACTAATAATATATCAAAAATATTATGGTGTTGGTGGTGGTGTAGTGGTAGTAGTGTTATTCGTTATATAATAATAATAATAATAATAATAATAATAATAATAATAGTAATAATAATAATAATAATAATAATAATAATAATAATAATAATAATAATTGGTGGTAGTGGTGGTGGCGGCGGCGGTAGTGTGATGGTGGTGGTGTGGTGGTGGTGGCGGCGGCGGTGATATGGTGGTGGTGGTGGCGACGACGGTGGTTGCGGTGGTGTGGTGGTGGCGGTAGCGGTAGTGGTGGTGGTGGCGGCTACGGTGGTTGCGGTGGTATGGTGGTGGTGGTGGCGGCGGCGGTAGTGGTGGTGGTGTGATGGTGGTGGTGGTGGCAGCGACGGTGGTTGCGGTGGTATGGTGGTGGTGGTGGCGGCGGTGGTGGTGGCGTGATGGTGGTGGTGTGGTGGCGGTGGTATAGTGGTGGTGGTGGCGTGGTGGCGGTGGTATAGTGGTGGTGGTGGCGTGGTGGCGATGGTAGGGTGACAGTGGTGGCGGCGACGATGGTTGCGGTGGTATGGTGTTGATGGTGTTGGTGGTGGTAGTGGTTGCGGTGGTATGGTGTTGGTGGTGGTAGTGGTGGTGGTGTGATGGTGGCGGTGGTTGCGGTGGTATAGTGGTGGTGGCGGCGGCAGTAGTGGTGGTGGTGGTGGTAGTGAGGTTGTGGTGGTATGGTGTTGATGATGTTGGTGGTGGTGTGATGTTGGTGTAAAAGTTGGAAAATGACTTCCCCCAAAAAAAGAAGTCATTTTCCTCCAAAACAAGCCTATTTTCCAAAGTCAATGGAAAATGATTTCCGTTGACTTGATTTTCCAGACACATCCAAACAATGGAAACTTGAAAAATGATTTCCAGAACTCATTTTTAAGGTTTCCAAACACACCCTAAATGTATAAATTCAGAATTTTTTTTGAATGCTAATTACTCTATAAACTCAGAATTTATTCCTATATTTACTTAAGTTTGGACTCTAAATGAATAATTATAAATCATTTTAAATAAGAAAATGACACATAATTATTACTTTCAACCAATCATAATGAGTTTAAAAAAACCTCCTTTACAATAAATACAATACATAATATTTATTTACTTTTTTTCAACACTCATAATTCTAATATTTATTTACTTTTTTTTAAACACTCATAATTCTTTACAAGTTTGTATTTGTTCTACACTAAAAGATTGAATCCAATCATTTATTTACTTATTATGCATGTATGTATCATCTAAAAGTATTGTTCATTCATATTTTTAATAATTTTTTATTCAATATAATTTTTTGAAGTTAAAAAAGAATATTGAACTAAGTATATATAAAACATTAACTTTTTTTTTTCGTTATTAATTTGTACAGTTCTTCACTTGTTATAAATTTGTAATAAACAACATTTTTTTGATAATACGTACTGTTTTTAAAATTAAAACTTACACATAAAATGAATACAAGGTACGTAAGTACATAATCTTGTAAAAGTCTAGTTCATATGAAATGTGTAATAAATTTTGACTAATAAAATGTAATATATTTTATAAATTTATAGAAAACTATTATATTTTAGCTAACAGTATTACAGGTCTCACATGAAGCGGTTTCATTTAAGACTAGGCTCTGTTTGGTAAGATAGCTGATAAGCTAATTTTGGTTGGTTTGACTGATCAATAGACTATTTAAAGTTTTTGGTAAAATAGCTTATTGCATTAACTTATTGGGACAATAAGCAAAATTTTGAAAAGTTAAAGAAGAGTAGAGTTTTTGGTTTGCTGATTTGCCTTAATTATGAAATGATAATCAATTTACCATTGTCTTCCCTAACATTATATCTATCTTGTTGTTGTTCATCTACCTTGCCCTTTTTTCTTTCTGTATCCCTAATAACAATAATAAATTTTTTTTTATTTCACTCATCCTTGTAATAAAAAAAAATTAATAAATAAATAAACAAACAAATAAAAATTGTAAAACTAATTTAAGAGTTAATAAATTAGCATAATATATTTATGCCCTTATAGTGTTATAAGTCATTTTACATCCAATCAGCTAAAAGTAAATAATTAATTTACCAAATACTTTTTTACAAGTAACTAATTTATATTATCAGTTGGTCAAACCAAGTAACCCAATCAACTATCCGCTATTAGCCAATTGCCAAACACTTTGTCATTAAAGAATATGAACTTGGGAATCTAGGTTAGAATTTAAAATAGTTCAAATTATTTTAAATAAAAATGTATTGAAGTTAAAATGCAATATGATAATAATATCCATAATTCCATATATTAATTCAAAGTTTATTGCACAACTTATTTTCACATATTATAATTTTATTGAAGAAAATAAGCATTTTTGCTGCAGGTGTAATTCCAAAAGAGTTGGGAAAATTTCATATGTTGGAGGAAGTATATTTTTACTTTGCTAACTTAAGTGGGTCTATACCCAAGGAAGTTTTCAACATTTCTTCTTTAAAAAGAATTTCTTTTGCATTCAATTATAACCTTGTGGGCACCCTTCCTTCAAGCATTGGGCATGCTTTGTTGAACCTAGAGGGGCTCTATCTTGGTGCTAATAAGCTCTCTGGAGTGATACCAGACTCTCTCTCAAATTGTTCAAAACTTACGATTTTAAGTCTTACCACAAACCATTTCACTGGCACATTACCTACATCTCTTGGTAATTTAAGGCTCCTAAAACAACTATATATAAGTCAAAACATGCTCACAAATGATGCTTCATCTCTAGAGTTAAGTATAATCAACTCTTTGGTAAATTGTAAGTACTTGGAGAAGGTATACTTAGATTATAACCCTCTAGATGCTATCCTCCCGTCATCAATTGGGAATCTTTCTTCATCCCTTCAAGTTCTATCGGTGTCGAGTTGTGGGTTAAAGGGAATCATACCAAACCATCTAGGAAACTTAAGCAGCTTGATTACCTTGAATCTGGATAGGAATAACTTGGTCGGCTTTATTCCACCAATACTAGGTAGGGTTAGTAAGCTCCAAGGATTGTATCTCAGTAATAACAAATTGAGTGATTCCATTCCTGATAGCCTTTGTGATCTTCACAATCTATATGAACTATTTTTGAGAAACAATAATCAGTTGTCTGGCAGATTGCTACAATGCTTCGGTAACATCACTTCCCTCGGAAGAATATATCTAGATTCAAACCGTTTGACTTCTAGAATACCTTCAAGTTTGTGCTACCTCAAAGACCTGTTAGAGCTTAATTTGAGTTCAAACTTCTTAGATGGATGTATACCCAACGATGTTGAAGGTTTGAAGGAACTTTCATTTCTAGATATATCCCACAATCAAATCTCAGGAAATATCCCTGTCACTATTGGACAATTGCAAAATTTGATTTCTCTTTCCCTAGAAATGAATAAACTAGATGGATCTATTCCAGAGCAAATAAGTCAAATGTTTTCTTTGGAATTCTTAGATTTATCTCTAAACAAATTCTCTGGTTCAATTCCGGTATCTATGGAAAGACTTGAATACCTCAAATACTTCAATGTTTCATTCAATGAATTGAGTGGTGAAATTCCATCAGCTGGTTGTTTCAAGAACTTCTCAAGTGCATCATTCATGTTCAACAAGGAGTTATGTGGAAATCCTAGGTTTCACGTACCACCGTGCCATTCTACTCACCATTCGAGGATTAAAATAAGATTTCTTATTGCTCTTGCATCTCTTGGGGCTTCATTGATAATTACTTTTGTAATTATTTCATTTGTCCTTTCAAAGCGACAAAGGAAACTTAGAGTCCCAAGTATGATAGATCTTGGCTTTCTATGGGATAACTTAAGGATTTCTTATAATGAGCTTTTAAGGGCTACTTCTTGCTTTAGTGAAATCAATCTCATTGGTTCAGGGAGTTTCAGCTCTGTGTATAAAGGGACTTTGGATGACGGGATGTTTATAGCAGTGAAGGTATTTAATCAATCAGAAGATGCACTTGAGAGTTTTAATGTTGAGATTGAAGTGCTAAAGAATTTACGCCATCGAAATCTCACTAAGGTGATTACTGGATGCTTTGTCGGTGACTTTAAGGCCTTGGTCCTTGAGTACATGCCAAATGGAAGCCTTGACCAGTGGCTACATTCACAAAGAAACTTCTTGGATATGACTCAAAGGTTGAATATAATGATTGATGTTGCATGTGGTTTGGACTATCTTCATAATGGTTACACAATGCCGGTGGTTCATTGTGATTTAAAGCCTGCAAATGTGCTATTAGATGAAGAAATGGTAGCCCATGTATGTGATTTTAGTGTGACAAAGTTGTTAACTAAGGAAGAGAGCTTCAAGCATACCGAAACTCTAGCAACACTAGGCTTTATGGCACCAGGTAAATGCGATTTTAACTCTAAAATATTTATCAATATTTTAAAATAATCATGGACTAGTCGTCCATTTTCCTTTTGAAATCTTATGATGGATTGATGGTAGTTTTCTTTATCGCAGAGTATGGATCCACAGGAATGATATCAACACAATGTGACATTTATAGTTTTGAAATTGTGCTAATGGAAACATTTTCAGCAAGAAGACCCACAGATGAAACATTTGGTGAAGATATGAGCTTGAAAAGTTGGATAAGTGATTCTTTACCTCATCATGTACTTCAAGTTGTAGATCCCAACTTACTAAGGGCAGATGATGAAGACTTGAATGTGAAATTGCAGTGTATATCGTCCATATTAGAATTGGCATTGCATTGTGCAGATGAATCCCCTCGAAAGCGATTAAATGCGAAAGATGTTGTAGCAAGACTGAATAAAATCAAACTTCAATTTGTAAGAAGTGTTGGGACCTGATAAAATTGGAAGAGCTTACCTTGGAATTAAAGACAATCAAGGATGCAGTTGTACTGTCACCGTTCCAGGTAATAATGAGTAATGCTATGGTTGAGATTTTAATTTAATGTGTTTACTGAGATAGCCATTTTCCCTCTCCTTTAATTTGAATTTGGCTGCAGCATACTTCAATGATGCAATTATAAGTTTATAAGTCAGATATAGTGAGGCATGCATCTTCCTTTCTCCACAGCCTGCCATGTTGACTATCTAGTTCTTGTATAGAGAAGCACTTGATCCAACATGAAGGTGAAAGCTAAGGAGTCTCACAAAGGACAACAGGTTGCTTGGGAAATTTGATCTAACTGGAATATATAGCTACAGCTCCTAGCTAGGTAAGGATATTATTTATTTTCTTCCATCCCAATATAATTAATAAGAGTTGGCTTTCCATTCTCTCACGGCTGCAAACAATCAGTTTAGATCCATCTCCTACTCTTCTCAGGAGGGCATGAACTTGGAACATTTTGAGGTAGAATGCTAAGTGAAAGATAGAATATAATTATTTGCACACAAGATAGGAGTTGAAGAAAAATCATTTAATTCTTAAAATTAAAAGCTTTGGGTAATGGTCTTACACTGAGTAAGTAGCTAGGGGGCATCATTGAGTGATGAGAAAGACATTTTATGTTGAGAGTTTAGGTGTAATAGGTTGAGGCGAGTGATGGGTAACAGAGGGATGCTGTGTTACATTTCAGAAGTTGTGATTTCTCATGAATAGAATGCATTCATCTGCAGTATGCTGTCTTTCACTTTTTTCCATATCCTGTGTGTTTTTCTTACCCGGCCTGTTCATCATTTGGGGTTAACATTTTGGGTAGCTTACATTTCATGTTCTAATCTCAGTGGTCTGGTGATACAAATAGCATCCTTGAGAATTGTTTGAGTGGCAAGGAGAAGATAATATCTGAATAGAATATGGAACTTCATAATCTGGGGAGCACCTTATCTAATGAGTGAGAAGAGCGCGCACATTAAAGAAGTGAAGAAGCTGAATGTTCTGCCAATGAGCAAGGTAATCGTATCACACCATCATGGGTTTCCTTCAATTCACTGACAATGAGAGACTAATCGGTGAGGCATGCAGCCAAGAATCAACCCTGAGATCAGAGGACCATTTTTTATGTAAAGAGGCTAGCTTATTGGAAGAAAGTAATGAATTTCTCTAGCTCTGATCTCAAGTTTCCTCCAATATGTGTTTGTGTTTTTGAAGCTAACTCTAATGGGGGTCTTAATTAAATAGCAGGTTTGAAGACAAAGACGTGCAAATAAAGGGACATGAAAGTAACTTAGCTTGTTCCTTACAAAATTATCTTGTTAAGAAGCTAAGGATGGAAAAGCATGCATGCATATATACAAGTGAAGATGAAATTAAAGATGGTGAAACCAATAAAGGTTTTCAGCCCTAAGGAGATTAGTGCCATATATGATTCTTATTAAGATGAAGGAAAGACAATCAAGGTAAAATTGAGTAATTGGTCTTACTGAGATTGCAACGCTCCCTCTCCTTTGAATTTGGGTGCAGCATACTTCATTGATGCTCAGAGGCAAGCTACTAAGGATGCAGGCATCATTGCTACCAATGTAGATACTTAGCTTGGAGGTAATAAGGGCCTTTGTAGTTATGTACATGGTTTTTGGGACTTGTTTCTTCATGTTTGGTGGTATAGCATTTGACTTATAATTTTTGTTTAGATAAGATAAATGATTCTTAGCTTCGATCTTGGCCTCACACAAAAATTTTATTTACCTTTTAATTTGTTGTTGCAGGTGATGAGCGAATCTGAGAAGCCGAAGACAAGGCCTCTGGGCAATCTGAGAAGATTACCATCACTAACGATAAAGGTCGGTTGAGGTAAGAAGAAATTGAGCGGATGTGTTCAACCCAATTATCATGATGATAAGGGTCAATTTGTGGAAGCAGAAGCACTAGCCATCTGGGTGGTTCTTAGTTGGGTTAAAGGCTTTACAGCTAATAACTCCCAAGTCTCCCCCTTTAATTTGCACTTTCTTTCAGAAATTAACGAAATGTTAGATTGTTTTTTCAATGCAGTCATTTCTTTTCATATTGCAGTATAACATTATAATTCTATAAGTTAGATTAAATTATCACTAATATATGAAATAATTAATTGATACCTCTGTTTCTCTCCTTGAGGGAATGTCACAAGATTGAACTTCGATGGTGGAGTATTTAGCTACAAGGGTTAGAGAAAGTATATTAAACAAATACAACAATGTAATAGAGTAATAGTACTCAAAAAATTAATTAAGCCAATAACAAAAAAATGTTTTAAGAGATTTATAGGAAATTATCACATTAATTAAATCTCTATCTCTATATTTTTTTTTACTTTTTCAACAAAATGAAACACAAAGAATCAATAACGTTTTCACTGAGGCTTGAACTCATAATAATCTTCCAAATGGAAGTCCAACCCGAGTACCATTAGACCACATAGTCCTGGTATCTCTATCTCTATATATATTAAAGTAAAATGATTGTCAAATTTTTTTTCCTCCAAAGTGTGAAAGCAATAATAATAATAATAATAATAATAATAATAATAATAATAATAATCCAAACAAAACTATATACAAAATAAAATTAAAATTAACAAAAAAAAAAAAAAATGGAGCCACGGCTTCCCTATGTATATGATGTGGGATCATTTTGATCCACATTGAAAATGTTTGAAAAGATGAGCTCTTGAGCTCCTCTATATAAGAGGTACAAACATAATTGTTTGCCCATCAATGTGGCAAGTATTGAGAAGTCAAAAGGTTCTTATCTAAGAAACCTTAGCTTTGTCTTCTAATTTTAGTTTATTATTTATTATTTATTTATTATTTATTATTAGTGGGGGTTGAGAGAGATTAACCAAAACTGTATGTGTTGTTTTAGTTTTTAGTAGTTTGGTGCAAATTATTGAGTTATTAAATATATTTTTGTTATAAAAAAAAAAAAATAGGAAGAGACAAAAGGGGGCCACATGCTCCCTTTGTAAATGATGTAGGATCAAAATATGAGCATTATTGCTTGCCCATCAATGTGGGCAAGTATTGAGATCGAAGTCCAAAGTTTTTTTTTTTTTCTTTGTTTAGAAGTAAAAGAAAATTGAAAATAGAAAGGAAATATTTCAATAATAATATTTTACATCATCAAATAGTAAAGTCATATTTTTAAAAATAGTAAAGATAAATTAAAAATGGAACGAAAATATTTCATTAATAATATTCTACATCATCAAATTAAAATGGAACAGAAATTAGGTAAAAATATCACTGCATCTATATTCTAAATGACTAATTGACTGAAAATAAAAAAGAATAATTGACTGAAAATGAATCTAATATTACTAAGAGAAAATTGTAATTTATTCCCCTCACAAATATGCCAATTATCAATGTTACCCCTGAATTATTAGTGGTGTAAATGTTGCCCCTCAATTTTCAAAACGTGACATATATTGCCCCTCCCCTGAATTATTAGTGATGTAAATGTGGTTACCCGTCGTCTTTCTTATTCAATTTATCACGTTTTTTTCCTCAATTTTCCTCTCTTCGCTTGTTCTCCTTCTGTCGACAACAATTTTTCTCCTTCTTCCTATTAGGGGAGGGGCAATATATGTCACGTTTTAAAAATTGAGGGGCAACATTTACATCACTGATAATTCAGGGGTGACATTGATAATTGACGTATTTGTGAGGGGCATAAATTACAATTTTTCCTATTACTAATTGACTGAAATGTTACTATTGTTTAAAATATGCATTTACTATTGATAATGTATAATATTATTATCGAAATATTTTCCTCCAATTTTTAATTTCTATTCCATTTTTAATTAAAATGCAAGGTAAATTAAAAATAGAACAGAAATATTTCAATAAAAATATCTACATTATCAATTAAAAATGGAACGAAAATTAGGTAAATGTATCACTGTATTTGATATTCTAATTGACTAATTGACTGAAAGTAAAACAAATAATTGGCTGAAAATGAATATGATATTACTAATTGACTGAAAATATAAAATGATAACTAATTGAGTGATATTCTACCATTATATATTTTCACCAAACTAACATGTCCTGATGGATTGAAGGTGTTAGTTCTAGACGAAGATGGACAAGATTGTGTTGCCACTACCAATGTCGTCTACAAAGAGGTTTCAATAATGTATAAATATAATCGGTGGTATTGAGTTTTTTTTTAAATGAAAAAATTACTATATATCTAGACAAAAAAATATATATATATCTTCCATACAAATGAATACAGATAGCAATTCATTTCTATAACTGAGTTGTTAGAGAACGAGCACATTTGCCTAATTTATAAAAATACTAAACAATGATAAATAAAATCTTCAAAGTTATAGCACCGCATGTGTACATCTAGACATTAGCTATTAATTTGAACAATTATTTGCACAAATTCAAGCAATGATAACATCAAAATATATAAACGATCCAAACCATATCTTTAATTGCACTATATAATATTTGATGTTCTAATTTAAATAATTATATATCGATTTATATATTCTTAATATATTACAACAAATTCACTCCGTGCATCGCACGGGTGCAAATACTAGTTAGACATTAAAGAAATATCCAACTGGAAGATAAGGAGCACAGTACAACTTGAGCAAATAATTAAGACAATGGGCCAACTATGCACATGTGAGCCAACAAGGTCTGAGTGATATAATTACTATAACATTAAAATTTTTACCTAACTTGGGTGTTATGGTTGAATAAATAACTAATGTATGACTTGAAAAGAAGCCCTTTTGAAATTCCGTAACTGTGAACATTACTATTTTTGTTTAGCATTATCATGTTTTGATCGTCATCAAATTAAGTGTTAAGTACCAACAGTATAATATCATTATCTATACCATATAATTGTGCCGATTACTATTGATAATTATTTTTAAGGAATAAGGTTCAAATTGGCCACTGAACGTAACCTGAAAATGCAATTAGGCCACTGAACGAAAAAAAAAAGTGCAATTAGGCCATTGAACACTCAAAAAATGTGCAATTAGGCCACTGAACTCTCCAAACATATGCAATTTTACCGGATAGCAGGTTATCATCAATTTTAGTAGGTTACCTGCTTACGTGGCAGCTTAGTTGGCATTTTTAATAATTTTTAAATAATATTTAATAATTAATTTTAATAATAAATTTTATAAAAAATTAAATAAAAAATAAAATAAAGTCGTTTTTATTTTTAAATTTTTTTTTTAATAAAAAGTTATTATTAAAATTTATTAAAAATTAATTAAAATTTATTAAAAATGCCAACTCAGCTGCCACATAAGCAGATAACCTGCTAAAATTGAGGGTAACCTGCTATCGGGTGAAATTGCACATTTTTGGAGTGTTCAGTGGCCTAATTGCACTTTTTTTTCGTTCAGTGGCCTAATTGCATTTTCAGGTTACGTTCAGTGGCCAATTTGAACCTTATTCCTATTTTTAATTATACTATGTGCAATAATATAATGTATAAAATATATAATTATATGAGTACAATTGACGTCAAATATTACTTTCAAAATTTGTACATAATACAAAATAGATTTAATAGTAAAAATATTTACATTTATTTAAATATGCATTGTCACTCTTTATTAAATAAAAATTTGTCAATTATTTTGTCAATAATGTTTTTTTTTTATAATTAATTAATATTCATTTTACTAATTAATTGAATACATATTTTAAAATTTAAGGGATGAAGATGAAATTTAAGATCGCAAAATATAGAACCATTATTAATTTTTGTCAATTTCAAAACTAATCATTTGACCTAGCAGGCTAGCCTAGCAATTACATCCTAAAAGTCATAATAAATAACAAAAACACTCAATAAATTACTAATTAATTAATAAAAAAAAAAACTAAAACATATATGATAAGTGCATTTATGTTCATGTTTTTACCCCATGTGTATGTATAAACCTATTTTAGTGATAAATACTTTAGTTTTATACAAAAAGTGCAGTAATTCCTTTGTTTATGCAAATAGGTCAATAAATTGTTGAGTTGAAGATAATAGTGTGCTTTTGGAGCATTTTGAATGCATTAGGAGTCAATGAAAGCTAAGGAGATGCTAAGAGAATGTTCAAAATACTTATATGGAGCTAAAAGAGTTATACTTTCAATAGATATGATTACATGGATAAAACAAGACAAAAGTTGAGCAAAAGATCATAGACTTGTAATTTTTGCTCAATATGCCGACATCTTAGTATTTTAATCATATTTTAGTCTAGAAATCTTCGAATCAAGTGATTCATGCACCATTGGAAAGAATGCTCGAAGAGCTACCGCTCTTATGAAAATTTGAAAGCCTAATTTTGAAGTCAAAAAAATCAAAATCAACCTACAAACTGAAGCTGCGTTGCTGAGAGATTATCGATCGTCGCGTTGAGGCTTGGCACAAAGGTCCAGTTTTCATTCTGTAAATGCTTGGCGGGAGGGGCAATATATGTACCGTTTTGAAAATTGAGGGGTAACAATTACACCACTAATAATTCAGGGGTGACATTGATAATTGTCATATTATGGAGGGGCATAAGTTATAATTTCTCACACACACACACACACACACACACACACACACACACACACACACACACACACACACACACACACACACACACACACACATATATATATATATATATATATATATATATATATATATATATATATATATATATATAGGGTTGAGTTCAAATGAGGACAACAATATATAGAGGACTATGAGGACAAATAATGGGCACACAACAAATTAATACTAGACACACAACTTAATACATAATGGCACACAAGAATAAATGTAAACATCAAGTTTCGAACCCAGGCTCTATAAATTAACATATCTAGCACGCGACATAAGAACTGTGGCACACGACTACATTCGGCCATGCACACGACATACCTGCTAATGGCACACACTACATTTGTCCTCACAGTCCTCTATAATATACATGTCCTCATTTGAATACACACACACACACACACACACACACACACACACACACATATATATATATATATATATATATATATATATATATATATATATATATATATATATATATATATATATATATATATATATAGGGTTCAAATAAGAACACTTGCTTAGGTGAGAACATGAGAACAAATCGTGTGCATCCATCTAATTGTCTAGATTAGATTAAGTGTGTGCGAACGCGAATTAAATCAAATCGCGTTTGCACACATTTAATTCGTGTTCGCACACACTTAATCTAATCTAGACCATTAAAAAATATTATATGGATGCACACGATCTATTTTCGCGTTCTTTCCTAAGCAAGTGTTCTCATATGATCCTCTATATATATATATATATATATATATATATATATATATATATATATATATAGTGTGTGCGAACGCGCATTAAATGTGTGCAAAGATACTAAATCGCGTTTGCACACATTTAATGCGCGTTCGCACATACTTAATTTAATCTAGACCATTAAAAAAATATTTGATGGATGCACATGATGTGTTCTCACGTTCTCACCTAAGCACATGTTCTCACTGGAACCCTACCATATATATATATATATATATATATATATATATATAGAGAGAGAGAGAGAGAGAGAGGGGGAAGGGAGAGCCCTACCCTGCTATTAAAGGATCAGATAATTTATCGATTCAAATAAAGAAGACTAATAAGATGTGGGGCTCAAATAACAAAAATTTTACAAAATTAATTATAACAGTTGTCTTGGTCAGTGCATTCAAGTCTAAATTGACCGGGTAAAGCTTTAAAATTCAATGAAATACGTACGGAGATATTTAGCAAAATGAATAAATATTTTGATGTAAAATTAAAAATATAAAATTAGTCAAGTGAAAGAAATATCTAGCTGGAAAGAATGCAATTTGAGCAAATAATAATTGAAGCCAGTGTCGAGTGGAGCGTAATGCTGTGCATCCGTATGCACCGTGTACACGGATGTAAAAACGACGTCGTTTTGACTAAAAACGCGTGTTTCATTTAAAAAAAAAAAATCAGTTTCGATTCCCGACAACAACATTATGTTGTTTATTCATTCTGGATTTTTAGTTCATAGATTCTGGATTTTTAGTTCATTGATTCTGGACTTTTAATTCATTGACTATGGATATTTAGACGGAAATCGAAACTGATTTTTTTTTTCATTGATGCTGGATATTTAGTTCATTCATTATGGATATTTAGTTCTTCATTCACTCTGTATTTTTAGTTCATTCATTCTGGATTTTTAGTTCATTGATTCTGGATTTTTAGTTCATATTTTTAGTTCATTGATTCTGAATATATAGTTCAAATTATACTCAACATAATGCTGTTGTCGAGAATCGAAACTGGTTTTATTTTTTTTTAAATGGGACACATGTTTTTAGTCAAAACGATATCGTTTTTGCATCCGTGTGCACCATGCATGGCAATCGTTATGCTCTGGACCCGTGTCCAGCATGCATGCTGGACACGGGTAACAGTGTCGTTAGGCACTGTTATCTCGTTTATTTTATTTTATTTTTTTTTTTAAATTTCAGATTCGTTATAGGAGTATATGTTCATAATTTTATTACTATATGTTCATAATTGTAAGTTCATAATGTCAGAGTTCTATGTTTATATTCAATAACTATACATTCATACTTCCATAACTGTACATTCATAATTCCGTAACTGTACATTCATAATTCAATAATTGTAACTTCATAATTCAATTACCGTAACTTCATAATTTTCGAAGCTCTATGTTCATAATTTTATCACTATATGTTCATATTGTAAGTTCATAATGTCAGAGCTCTGTGTTCATAATAATTCCATAACTGTATATTCATAATTGCATAACTGTACATTCATAATTGCATAATTGTACATTCATAATTCCGTAACTGTACATTCATAATTCAATAACTGTAAAATCATAATTTTCGAAGCTCCATGTTCACAATTTTAGAGCTCTATGTTCATAATTTTATCACTATATGTTCATAATGGTAAGTTAATAATGTCAAAATTCTGTGTTTATAATTTTATAACTTACATTCATAATGTCATAACTGTACATTCATAATGCCATAACTGTACATTCATAATGGCACAAACGAATAACGCTGTTAACAGCGTTAACGGCGAGACAAAATCAAATTTTTTTTTAAACTGGAATGACATGTTTTTCTTAAAAACGACGTCGTTTTTGACTCGGGTCCACAATGCATTGTGGCACAAGTCCAAGGCATAATTTGCACATGCATGGTGCATACGGATGCACAACATAATTTGCCGTGTCGAGTGCACCTTCCAATATTTATGGGTCAACCGACTGTACATGTACCTAAAGAGAGCCAAATGGATCGGATTTGATAGGAATCCAATAATGACACACATTTGTTTGCAGTTAGCTGCCTATTACTGTGTTTTTCTTTTTCTTTTTAGTCTATAAAAATATGAGTTCTATTATGCATGTTCCCAATTTTTATTTTTTTTTTAATTTACTCTTTGATGTGATAAATAATGATGGGTTATTTTCATCATGTGAGACTATAAAAATTATTTATATCAAGATTCAAGAACATGTGAGAAAGAGAAAATTAGGAATATGAAATGGACGTACACTAAATATTTAGCTAAAAAATATAGGACACGAGAAATATCAAGTGTGATGTTAAAACTTACTCTCCAATCTCTAACATGTAATTATATTTCATTATTGTATAAGTTCTTTATTAATTTATAGCGGGGTGGATAAATTTAAACATAACTAGTATTTGCACCCGTGCGATGCACGAAATGGATTTGTTGTAATATATTAAGAATATATGAATCGATATATAATTATTTAAATTAGAACATCAAATATTATATAGTGCAATTAAATATATGGTTTGGATCGTTTATATAATTTGATGTTATCATTGCTTGAATTTGTGCAAATAATTGCTCAAATTAATAGCTAATGTCTAGATGTACGCATACAGTGCTATAACTTTGAAGATTTTATTTATCATTGTTTAGAATTTTCATAAATTAGGAAAATGTGCTCGTTCTCTAACAACTCAGTTATAGAAATGAATTGGTATTCTTATTCATTTGTATGGAAGATATATTTTTTTGTCTAGATATATAACAATTTATTCATTAAAAAAAAACTTAATATCACCGATTATATTTACACATTATTGAAACCTCTTTGTAGACGACATTGGTAGTGACAACACAATACTATTCAACTCAATTAGTTATCCTTTTATATTTTCAATCAATTAGTGATATCGGATTCATTTTCAGCCAATTATTCTTTTTTATTTTCAGTCAATTAACCAATTAGAATATCAAATGTAGTGATATTTTTACCTAATTTTCGTTCCATTTTTAATTGATGATGTAGATATTATTATTGAAATATTTCCATTTCATTTTTAATTTACCTTTATTTTTGTTTAAAATATGCATTTACTATTAATAATGTAGAATATTATTATTGAAATATTTTTCTTCAATTTTTAATCTTCATTCTATTTTTAATTAAAATGCAATGATCTCTGGTCATTTCTTCTTCTTTTTTTAGTCAATTATGGAGTATTTTTTTATTTGCAGTCAATTATTAATATTCATTTCCTTTTAAATTTTCAGTCAATTAGTAATATTAGATTTATTTTCAGTCAATTTTTTTTAATTTTCAGTCAATTAGTCAATTAGAATATAGATGTATTGATATTTTTACCTAATTTTCGTTACATTTTAATTTGATGATGTAGAATATTATTAATGAAATATTTTCATTCCATTTTTAATTTACATTTACTATTTTTAAAAATATGCATTCACTCCTTGATGATGTGAAATATTATTATTGGAATATATTTTTTCTATTTTTAATATTCCTTTACTTCTAAACAAAAAGGAAACAAAAAAAACTTTGGACTTCTCATTTACTATTTGAGTACTATTGACCCAACAAATTATGATGTGGAACCGTGTCCACCTTGCAAGGTGGACACAATTCTATGTTAATAATTACTGAACTATATGTTCATAATTATAAAGCTATATATTCATAATCTTTGAACTTCATATTCATAATTATGAACTCTATATTCACAATTACAAAACTATATGTTCATAATTATAAAGCTATATATTCATAATTTTTGAACTTCATATTCACAATTATTGAATTTCTATATTCATAATTACATAACTATATGTTCATAATTATAGAACTATATATTCATAATTATAAACAATTTTGGAACTGTGTCTACCATGCAAGGTAAACACAGTTTCACATCATAATTTGTCGGGTCAATAGTACTCAAAAATAAAATATGAGCATTTGGACTTCTCAATACTTGCCCACATTGATGGTCAAACAATTATGTTTGTAAAAGGAGCATTGCTCCTCTTATATAGAGGAGCTCAAGAGCTCCTCTTTCCAAACATTTTCAATGTGGGATCAAAATGATCCAGCATTATTTACAAATGGAGCCCGTGGCTCCCTTTTGTCTTCTTCTTATTATTTTTAATTTTAAATTTAATTTTGTTTTGTATATCGTTTTGTTTGGATTATTATTATTATTATTATTATTATTATTATTATTATTATTATTATTATTATTATTATTATTATTATTATTATTATTATTATTATTATTAGGGAAAATTGTAAAAAATTCCCCTCTATAATATGCCAATTATCAATGTCACCCCTGAATTATGAGTGGTGTAAATGTTGCCCCTCAATTATCAAAATGGTGCACATATAGCCCCTCCCGTAACGGACCTGTGGTTCCCCACTGTTGTCCATCGCTGGTACTTCGAATCGATGGAGGGAAAAAACAACTAAATTATATATTTACTCCGACTTAACGGTGTCGTACACTAACGGGGAAGCACATATCCGTTACGGGAGGGGCTATATGTGCACCGTTTTGATAATTGAAGGGCAATATTTACACCACTCATAATTCAGGGGTGACATTGATAATTGACATATTATAGAGGGGCATTTTTTACAATTTTCCCTTATTATTATTATTATTATTATTATTATTATTATTATTATTATTATTATTATTATTATTATTATTATTATTATTATTTGTAATTTGATTATTGATAAGTTCGCCAAAATTATAATAAATTCCTCATTTTAACATTTTAACTTTAATCAAAACACCAAAATATATTGTATAATAACACAATAATTTGCTCCAAACTGCTAAAAACTAATACGACACATACATTTTGGGTTAATCTTCCACAACCCCAATTATGTTTATAAGAGTCTCATTGCTCCTCTTATATAGAGGAGCTTTCTCTTTACAAACATTGTAAATGTGGGATCAAAATGATCCCACATCATTTACAAAGGGAGCAGGCGGCTCGTCTTTGTCTCTTTTTTTTTTTTTTTTGGTTAATTTTAATTTTATTTTGTATATAGTTTTTTTTTTGGATTATTATTATTATTATTATTATTATTATTATTATTATTATTATTATTATTATTGTTGTTGTTGTTGTTGTTGTTGTTGTTGTTGTTGTAATTTGATTATTTGGCAAATTTGTCAAAATTTTAACAAATTCGTCTGTTTAACATTTTATATTTAATCAAAACACCAAAAATATTATTTAATAACTTAGCAATTTGCTCCAAACTGCTAAAAAATAAAACAACTCATATACATTTTGGGTTAATCTTTCTCAAACCCCCTAATAAATTAAAAAAAAATAATTAAAAAAACTAAAATAAGAAGCCATTAAGATAAGGTTTCTTAAATAAGAGCCTTTTGATACGTAGCGCTTCAATAAGTTGAGAAAGTTTACATGTTACAGGTTCAATCGAATAGTTATGTTGTGGAACCGTGTCCACCTTGCAAGGTGGACACAATTCTATGTTTATAATTACTAAACTATATGTTCATTATTATAAAGCTATATATTCATAATTTTTGAACTTCATATTCATAAGTACGTATTTAACTCTATATTTATAATTACAGAACTCTATGTTCATAGTTACTGAACTATATGTTCATAATTATAAAGATATATATGCATAATTTTTAACTTCATATTCACAATTATTGAATCTCTATATTCACAATTACATAACTATATGTTCATAATTATGTTCACAACACTATGTTCATAATTATAGAACTATATGTTCATAATTTTTAAACTATATATTAATAATTATGAACAATTTTTGAAATGTGTCTACTTTGCAAGGTGGACACATATCCACAACATAATTTGTCAGGTTAATAATACAAAAAAAAAAAAAAAAAAAAAAAAAAAAAGTCTTTGGACTTCTCAATACTTGCCCATATTGATGGGCAAGCAATTATATGTTTGTAAATGCCCCTCTTATATAGAGGAGTTTAAGAGCTCATCTTTCCAAACATTTTCAATGTGGAATCAAAATGATCCCACATCATTTACAAAGGGGAGCCACCTTTGTCTTCTTCCTATTTTTTTTTTTTTAATTTTAAATTTATTTTGTATATAGTTTTGTTTGGATTATTACATTTGTTGTTGTTGTTATTATTATTATTATTATTGTTATGTTATTGTTATTGTTATTATTTTAATTTTAATTTTATTTTATTATTATTACATTATTACATAGGATTTTTATTATACTTGAACAATAATATTATCAATTATATTATTATATTATAGAATATAATACCATACATAATGTTACCAATTATGCAATATTACCAATTAATAAATTTTATTTAACTTCCATTTGACATTTACTTACCAAATAAGCTTTACTACAAAAGTTTGGGTTGGAAAATGAAATAGGATGATTTTGTTGTTTTTTTTTTTTTTTTGAAAAAGGATGATTTTGTTTTTATATTATAATAATAATAATAATAATAATAATAATAATAATAATAATAATAATAATAATAATAATAACAATACAATATAATATAATATAATATATATATATAGATTAATTATTACCCTAATACTTAATTTATAATTCTGATTTTAAAATTCTTATTATTATTATTAACATTAACATTTGATTAGTTTTATAAAAAAAATATAAATTCTAAATTTTGTATGAATAAATTTAAACTCTAATCCGACGCATTTCCTTATATGATTGTATAATTCATTGTATATACACATAATATTTATTAATATTTATATAGAAAAGTTCTATAATATAATTTCATTTAAATGCCCATTTAGGAAGGCATTATGCACATCTAGCTGCCATAGTGTCCACCTGTTGGAAACAGCCAGAGAAAAAAGCATCCGTATTGTGGTCGGTTTGACCACTGGACTAAATGTGTCAAAGAAGTCTTCTCCTGCTACCTGATTAAACCCCTTTGCCACTAGCCGGGCTTTATACCGCTCAACAGAACCATCAGCGGTGCGTTTGGTGCGAAAAACCCACTTGCACCCAATGATGTTCATGTGTGGCTTAGGTGGAACAAGCCGCCAGGTGTTGTTATGTAGTAAGGCGTTGAACTCCTGGTCCATAGCCTCACGCCAATGTGCATGGCCCACAGCTTGTGAGTAGCACGTGGGATCCGCTACTGCGGTTAAAGCCTGGAACGGCTCATCCGTACCCCTCGTCATGTGTCGCAGTCGCATGACATGATCACGACTTTGTGGTTGGGCACGTCGTTTCCTCGTTCTTACCGGGGCAGTATGTGTTATAGCTAGCCGTGGTGACTCACGAGCCAAGGGCATTGGCTCAGGTCCAGAAGGGGCCGGTGTCTCAACCGGTGCAAGTGTTGGGTCCGGAGCTGGACCTTGTGAGACAATTAGTGCTGACGCCCAAGGTAAGGCCGGTGTGGTAGGCACTTGTGCTGAATAATCTGTGTCAAATGGAAAAATAGATTCGTCAAAGTGGACATGACGACAGATGTAAGTCTTTCCGCTAATTAGATCAGCGCACCTATATCCCCTAAAGGACGGTGGGTAACCTAAGAAGACACATGGGGTGGAGCAATACTCAATCTTGTGCTGGTTATATGGCCTTAGATATGGGTAACACCGACACCCGAAGACACGAAGAAAGGTGTATGGGGGTGATGTATTAAATAGACGGGTGTATGGGCTTTCAAAATTAATGGCTGACGAAGGTAAATAATTGATTAAGGTGTTTGCTGTTTCGAAAGCATAATCCCAATATTCATGGGGTACTTTTCCCTCGGCGAGTAGAGTTAAGCCGGTCTCGACAATATGTCTATTGCGGCGTTCTACTCGGCCGTTTTGTTCATGTGTATATGCGCAGGATTGGCGGTGGTTTATTCCTAAAGATTGGAATATTTTGTGTAGTTTTTGGTACTCACCCCCTAAGTCAGATTGAATTGATTTGATAGAGCGCGAGAACTGCCGCTCTACCAAGACACGAAACGACTCAAATGCTTTATATATGTCTGATTTTACCCGTAATGGATAAAACCAGCAGAATCTGGAGTAGTCATCTACAAAAAGACAGAAATATCGAAAACCACTAATAGACAATACAGGGGAAGGCCCCCAAATATCGGTCCAAATTAAATCTAATACATTTTCAGTGGAATTGGGAACACTATCTAACTTGAATCTAGATGACATTCCAAGGTGGCATGAGGTACATGACTCGACTGATGTTGCTTTATTAGGCGTGACGGGGCACTTTTGGAGAACTTTATTTAGGACTTGCTTGTGCGGGTGTCCTAGCCTGCGGTGCCAAGTGGTGGGAGTAGCCCGGGAACTGACGAACGCGAAATTTTGTCTTGACACCGGGAGTTTATAAAGGCCGCCCGATGTTGGCCCTTTAAGCAGGATTGTGTTGGTTGTGGAGTCCTTCACAGTAAAGTAATTGGCATGAAATTCAAAAAAAACGTTATTGTCAATTGCAAATTTATTGACAGAGAGTAACAGGACAGAAAGACTGGGTACATGCAGAATATTATTCAAACACAAAGGTTTAGACAAGGATGGGATAATTGCACGACCAGTTCGCGAAATAGACAAACCTGCCCCATTACCCACTCTGAGAACGTCTGATCCGCCATACTCATCTGATTGGCTCAACATGCTCGGGTCCGGAGTTGCGTGAGCGGTGGCCCCGGTGTCCGGGTACCACCCATCACCCGGAACAGTGGATGGAGGCGCCGGAGCTTCACCGGACATGGCAACATGCGCTTCAGGCTGCGGTGGTTGAGTCGTATACCTTCTGTAGCAGTAGATCGCCGAATGACAGTGTGAGCGGCAGATTTGGCACCTCGGCGATCCGCGACCACCACGGCCTCCCCGGTGTTGGCCACCACGGCCTGGCCGGTCACCCCGTTGCTGCTACGAGGACTGCTGCTGCCTGCCACCACCGTGCGTTCCCCGGCCAGTTCCGGCGTACATGGTAGTGTGGGTGACGCCGGTGTCGAGCGATGGATAATCATCCACCAAAATAAATTCATGCGCCTGTAGGAAATCAGAGAGATGCGTCAGTGTTACCGCCGCCCCGGTTGCCGTTAAGGATGTGGCGAGTGATTTCAGCTCCGGTCGCAGGCCCCTTATGACATATAAATTCTGCTCCATTAGTGTGAGCGGGCGACCGGCTTGAATGAGAGCTTCGACTAGGACGCCGGCTCTCCCGAGGTAGTCTGCGGTTGTGGCGTTGCCTTGGCGTAACATCTGGAATTGGCTTAACAGTGTGAGACACCGAGCCTGACTGGAGGACCCAAGTGCGCCGGTGGTGGAGCTCCATATATCAGCCGACGTATCCCGGCCTAGCACAAGATGAAGAGCTTCATCCGCCATGGACGAGACCAGGAGAGACACGATGGTCTGATCCTGTTTAACCCAGGCGTGGTACGCCGGATTGGCCACCGCGACAGTCGCGGTTGAGGTGGTTGCCGAGTCGCCAGTCAACGGAGTTCCAAGAATGGTGGCCGGCGGGCATGGAAAGCTGCCATCCACGAACCCCAGGAGATCCTGGCCGCGGAGGAAAGAAAGCAGCTGCATCCTCCAGAAGAGATAATTTTTGAGAGTCAGCTTCATCGTGATGTAGTGATGCGCACCGGATAACGAATTTCCGGTGGCCGGCGAGGAGTTTCCGGCGGCAGAAGCAGTGCGCTCGGAGGACGTCGACATTGCGTGGTGTTGCCGGCGAAAAGAGGGTGAGAGGGGGAAGTGGTTTGTGGTGGAGGTTGGAGAGGATCGAATAACCTGTGTCTGATACCAGATTAGAGAATTCACCTCAATTCAATTACACAGGAAGATAGGATTGCAGAGTATATCGTAGAACTAATCTCTAACTAATCCTAACTAATAGAGAAGCTAAGTCAAACAGAACTACCACCACCAATCTATGACTATATATTTAAAATAATAAATACAAAATACTAGTCATGCTAACAGTATTAATCATCACTATATTAAATTAATATATAATTCTTTTAATATAATATATTATTAAATCTAAACATATGATTAATATTTATTCAATATTATTACGAAAGTATTACAATTATAAATTTTACCCCGTATTAAATTTTAAATGGCTTAGCATATCGAAGCAAACATGGTAAGTCAATAACATTATTTTACATTAGTAAAGTGATTTTATATCAAAGAATGTCAGATGAAGAATAAAATCAAAATAATACTCTATTGAAAAAAAGCAACAGTACTTAATCATTTTTTTTCCTAAAAATAAAAAATAAAAAATTAAATGGCAAGAAAAACGTCTTGAAGGGAGAGACAAACTACTCTCTTATTACAAAAAATGTACACTTTAAAGACGGAGAAATTGAATCAAAACAAAGTCCAACGCTTTGATATATTGACAACTAAAAAATGCTTTTAATTTCATTTTGTTTTTTATTGTATTCTTAGTATGCTTCCCTCTGTAAGTCTATATCTATTTACATATACACATAATTCGTCCCTCGATCACAAAACTTTATCATCTTGATGAGCAAGGAACTCTATTGCTTCCCGATCAATCTTTCTAGATCCGTATCTTCTCCACAAAAATAGACAAACAAAAAAAATATATATATCAACATTTTTTTCTTATGAACCACTTTTGTTGTTTAAAAACCATAAAATAAAAAATAAAAAAAAAATAAAAAAAAAATAAAAAAAAAAACAAAACAAAACAAAACCCAAAAAGAAGAAAAAATAAAAGAAACTAAGATGATGAAAACCTCACCAATGCAAATCACGTATCAACCTCAACTGTGGAAGATCACATGATGATTAGAAGTTTATTGCTTCCCGATCAATCTTTCTAGATCCGTATCTTCTCCACAAAAATAGACCAAAAAAAAAGAATATATCAACATTTTTTCTTACGAACCACTTTTGTTGTTTAAAAATCAAAAAATACAAAAAAATAAAAACAAAACAAAACCCAAAAAAGAAGAAAGAATAAAAGAAACTAAGATAATGAAAACCTCACCCGTGCAAATCACGTATCACTGCTGAAAATTATGAAATTTCCGACCACCTGAAAATGATCTTAAATCAAATTAAAAGTCTTGTTCCGACCACTTTTGGTATCCGGAAAAACCTTTATAGCTATTTCCGACCGCTTTTTACTTTAGATTTGATTTAAGATCACTTTCAAGTGATCGGAAATTCCATAATTTCCAGTAGTGAAATCAACCTCAACTGTGGAAGATCACAGGATGATTAGCAAAAATCAATGAAATAATTAACCTTAGTTGGGGTTGTGTATGGTCAAATAAGGTATATTTATACACAATGGATGAGATCAAAAGGGTTTAGTATTGAAATTATAAAATGATAAGAGATTTCAAGAAAGGTAAAATATTTAATATTAGGGAAAATTGCACTTTTTCCCCCTGAGTTATATACTTATAGCACTTTTTCCCCCTCAATTATTTAGGTAAGCACATTAGCCCCCTCAATTATTCTAAAAGTGGTAGTTTTCCCCCCTGATATATTAAATTGACATTGCTACCCTTAAAGTGAATATTTTATTTATTTTATTTCTCCAACAAATTATTGCGTATACGTAGGGATGACCACGGTTCGGTTCGAACTGAATCGGACACTATAGCAATTGAATTAAAAGTTTCCGATTATGATTCAGATCTAGAACCTAATATTTGGATTTCAATTTATTAAAATTATGAATTAAAAAAATTGGATCCTGAACCGTGAACTGGCGATTCCGGATCCGGTTCGCGATTTTAAACCGTCTTTATTTTAAAATTTTATTTTTTATTTTAAAATAGTCTAAATTCAACAATAAATGTATTTTATTTTTTCAGTTTGGAACATGAACCGTCTGTTTCGGTTCGCAATTTTAATAAACTCTAAATATCAAGTTTCGATTCTAAATTATAATTGGAATATTTCGGTTTGGTTGCTATAGTGTTTGTTTGGTTTGAACCAAATTATGGTCATAATTTGTTGGAGAAGAAAAATAAATGAAATATTTATTTTAAATATTTATTTTAAGGGTAAATATGTCCATTTAACATTTCAGGGGGAAAAACAGCCACTTGAATAATTCAGGGGGGAAAAGTGCTATAAGTATATAACTCAGGGGGAAGAAGTGCCATTTTCCCTTAATATTATTGAAATGCCATATTTGTCTAAATATTTGATATTACAAAAATGTCCCTAAATTTTGGGGGGAAAACTTGGCTAAGAGGGTTTTACTTATATATATAGATATAGATATAGATATAGATTGTTATTATTAGTATGTTTAGCTATAGTTATTTTCAAAATAGTCTTGTAGCCATGATGGGAAGTATCTCTTTTTAGTTCCTTTTAATTTGTTCAAAACGTTCCTATTTTTCTTTTAGGAATCTTATTTGCATTTGGAAAGTTTTTCAACAATATTAATGAGTATAGTATTATAATGCTGTTATAAAATTTTCTTAAACAAATCCTAAGCTTCATTAATTACTATTGAATGAGTAGTTATGATAAGCTTGCACCTTCAACCCCAAGAGGTTACCTAATTTCCCTAAGCAAATGCAATTATAGGCACCATCCAATATGAGCACTACAGCATTCTTTCCCATTAAATGTTTGCATAAAATAGTAGCTCTTCCCTCTTCATTCTCATTCAAAAGTTCAATACTTACAATTTTGGCAATAATAATGGCCATGTTTGGTAAAAAATTGGCCTATAAGTTAATTTTGACTTATCTGACCACTATTAATTATTTGATTTAGTTAAGATATGTTGGAAAAATTAGCATAAAATGGCATATTAAGTGGCTATTTTGTGGTACAATTATCAGTGGGGTCCACTTCCGATTTGGGTCGGGTCAAAGTGGATTCGGGTTCTTCGTAGTGAGACGAAGAGATTGATATATTGTACGCTCAAAACGGATAATGGGTGAATGAGATATTGATTCTCAAAGTAGACTCATTTAAGTTGGGAAATGAAGGGAAAATGTAGGACTTTGTCCCACATTGGTTTGGAAACAAGATTTGCCCCCCTTATATACATGAGCTCTTTTCAAGCTTGTAGAATTGTATAGCATAGAGGTTCTCTAGCGCGGGAGAGGGGGGGGGGGGTGCAAATCAAAATCCAACTAGAGGAGATCGAACAGGCTTGAAATCAAGCCCGAGCTCGCGTGCGCGGGCACGAATGTCGTCCGGAAATTGGCTGGCCTTGCAGGCTAAGTTATGCCAAACTTCGGTATCATTTTCGGCCGGAACCGAACCGAGAGCACCTACTCTCGTGCTACAGAGGAGCAAGAGAGGTTGTGGTGCACCGAGAGCACAACTCTCGTGCATCTGTGACCACGGGAGTGGTGCACTCTCGGGTTGCACCACAGTGAGCACGAGAGATGTACTCTCGTGTTGCTGGTCTGTGTGCTCTCGTGTGAACCTGCACCCCAACGGTCTGAAACCCAAAAGTTCAGCCTGTTGTACAGATTAAACTCATCTGTTACGGAATTAATACTGTTTTAATTCCAATTTTAAATCTGAATTTAATCCTACTTAGTGGGTGACCGTTACAGGTGTTATACAACTGGTTTAATACCAATTAAAGGCCATGTTGAATGCTATCCCTTCCAACATCCCTATATAAAGAGAGGTAGAGCAGTAGCTTTCACACAGTGCAAATCAAAATCCAACTAGAGGAGATCGAAAAGGCTTGAAATCAAGCCCGAGCTCGCGTGCGCGGGCACGAATGTCGTCCGGAAATTGGCTGGCCTTGCAGGCTAAGTTATGCCAAACTTCGGTATCATTTTCGGCCGGAACCGAACCGAGAGCACCTACTCTCGTGCTACAGAGGAGCAAGAGAGGTTGTGGTGCACCGAGAGCACAACTCTCGTGCATCTGTGACCACGGGAGTGGTGCACTCTCGAGTTGCACCACAGTGAGCACGAGAGATGTACTCTCGTGTTGCTGGTCTGTGTGCTCTCGTGTGAACCTGCACCCCAACGGTCTGAAACCCAAAAGTTCAGCCTGTTGTACAGATTAAACTCATCTGTTACGGAATTAATACTGTTTTAATTCCAATTTTAAATCTGAGTTTAATCCTACTTAGTGGGTGACCGTTACAGGTGTTATACAACTGGTTTAATACCAATTAAAGGCCATGTTGAATGCTATCCCTTCCAACATCCCTATATAAAGAGAGGTAGAGCAGTAGCTTTTCACACAGTACAAAAACGAAAGGAATTCCAGTAGCTTTCAGCTTCCCAAAACTCTGCTTCTACTCTCTTCTTTACCAACTAGTGTTCTCTACTTTGCTTTGTTTGCCGGGTTCCTTGTTTAGGTGCTTAAACAAGGAATCGTAGCACGTTTTATCCTGGGAAACCTAGGCTACAACGCTCCTAGCACTTGTGGGAGGTAGCAAATAAGGTTTTAAGGAAAATAACTTTGTGTTCGAACTCGTGCTAAACCTTTACCCAAACACTCAACCTTTTCCTTCCCAATTCTTTCTGTTTTCCCATATAATATTAATCTTTTCGTAGGATTATTATTTTTGGGAATTTTCAACCATATTACCCAACAAGATATCAATATAAATGTTTGGTTAATTAGCTTTTTGCAACTCCAAAAGGCTAAAATTCAAAAAACTACTCCAAACAACTTTTTCAATTAGCTTTTTGAGAAAAGAAATTATACCAAACAGCTATCAGCTAACAGCTAATTTACCAAACACTTTTCTACAATCAACTAATGTTATCAACTATTTATACCTTCTAATTAACACAATCAGCTAACAACTAACAGCTATCAACTATTGCAACTTCCTAATGCTAAAATCTTGAGAAATCGTCACCTCATTATACTTTAAATTGGGGAATTTTTTGGAGGATAGTGTTGAAAATTTTGCTTTAAAATGACATTTAAAGTGATCATTTCGTTATATAATTTTCAGTTAGGTCCACTTCAAATTTGAGGAAGCAGTGACGACAACAATGACTCTCATGATGAGCTGTGGATGATGAATCATTATTTTATTCTTCCTCTTGTTATTATTTATTATTTCTAGGTAGGTATGAGAAATTTTGTTGTGTATTTTTTGTTTCCTTTCCCCACTGAAACAATAGCAGAAAGAGAAGGAGAGATGGTGGAAATCTTCCTGAAAATTTCTGTCGCCATATTTAGTCCATAATCTAAAACTTAATTCATTTAAGGACGGAATCAAGTCGATCGCAAATTCCGTCACCATTTCGCGACGGAACACAAATCGGTCGCATTTTCTATCGCAACATGGACAACGTAAATTACTTCTATCGCAAATTCGGTCGTGAAATTTGCCGCCAATATTTCGCGGACTTTATTTTATCTTTGCGCCAAGATTCGCAATTCCGTCTCCTATTCCGTCGCCATTTCGCAACGGAATGTATTCGGTCGCAATTTCGATCGCTAAATGGCGACGGAATATAGTCCGTCGCGATTTTCCGTCGCGATTCGCGATTTTTCTTGTAGTGCCCGTCATTAAGCGTCTTCAATCACAATTCAATTTAGACATTTCAAATTCTAGTTCTTTAAATTGTAATTCCTGCAATTGTATTTGTATTAGAAGTCATAAACTTCATTTTTCTACATCTACAATCACTTCTAGTGCTCCATTCCAAGTTGTGTGTAATGACTTATGTACATACATCACCTTTTGATGATAGTTACAAATATTATATTATTTTTGTTTATCATTTCACCAAATATATCTAGTTTTCTACTCGTAAGAAAAAGAATACTGTGAATAGAATTATGAATAATGATGGTGTGTGGGTCGAGGGGAATGATATGTGCTCTGTTATCTTTGAATATTTTCAACAAATTTTTACAACTGAGAGTACTGTTTTTGATGATGCTATGATTGATAATTTTGTCCCGCGAGTAACGCATGCTCAGAATGAATCTTTGTTGCGCCCGTTTGTACCGGAGGATGTGAAAGAGGCAGTATATTCTATGTATCCTGACAAAGCGCCTGGCCCGGATGGAATGAATCCAGGCTTCTACCAGCACTTCTGGGATGTAGTAGGGGGGGATGTGTCTGATTTTATAATATCATGTTTGAATACAGGCAATCTTCCGGATGGTATAAATGATACAAACATTGTTTTAATCCCAAAGAAGGCGATGCCGGAGAGGGTGGCTGATATGAGACCGATTGCTCTCAGCAATGTTATTTATAGGGTAATGGCGAAGATGATAACGAATAGGATGAAGCCACTTATGGGAAACTTGATCTCGGAGTCTCAAAGTGCGTTTATCCCGGGCCGCCTGATCACAGATAATATTCTTGTTGCAGCAGAAGTGGGGCATTATTTAAATAGAAAGCAATGTGGGCAGGTAGGATGGAGTGCTTTAAAGCTTGACATGTCAAAGGCTTATGACAGGATGGAGTGGTCTTTTCTGCAGAGAATGATGTGCGCTATGGGTTTCGATCAGCGGTGGGTTACCCTTATAATGCATTGTGTCACAACTGTGAGGTATACGATTATGGTAAACGGGGTGGCAGGTGGACAGATAGTGCCTACACGAGGTCTCAGGCAGGGGGACCCTCTATCTCCCTACTTGTTTATTATTTGTGCAGAGGGGCTCTCCATGTTGTTACAGAAAGCGCAGTTGGATGGGGTGATCCATGGCTGTAGGGTGGCAAGAGGGGCACCGGCGGTGTCCCATCTATTTTTTGCAGATGATAGCCTGCTTTTTTTCAAAGCTAATATAGAGGAAGCTGGTGTAATTAAACAATGCTTACACCAATATGAGAGGTTGTCTGGCCAAAAAGTGAATTATGACAAGTCAAATATTTGTTTCAGCAGAAACACCCAGGAGGAAATAAGGGGGGAGGTGGCGGCAGTTTTAGGGGTAAGTCAGGCGGCTAATTTTGGGAAATATTTGGGACTCCCATCTTTTGTAGGCAGAAATAAGAGAGCTGTTTTTTCCTATGTGGAGGATAAAATCACGCAGAGAATTGGTTCCTGGAGTAAAAAGCTGCTTTCTCAGGCTGGTAAGGAAGTACTTTTGAAAAGTGTGGCACAATCTATGCCAACCTTTTCAATGAGTGTTTTTTTGTTACCTGAGACAGTTTGCACATCAATAGAGAGGACCATGAACAGGTATTGGTGGGGATCTGGAACGGAGAGGAAAATACATTGGAAGGCTTGGGATAAATTATGCATCCCTAAGAAGTATGGGGGTCTGGGATTTAAAGACCTACGAGCTTTTAATTTGGCAATGCTGGGAAAACAGGCATGGCGTTTTCTCACAAACCCCGGCACTTTGGTGGCAAGAATATATAAAGTCAGGTATTACCCGAATACATCTTTTGTTGATGCTACCATAGGAAATTGCCCAAGTTTTTGCTGGAGAAGTATAATGGTTGCGCACGGAATGGTTTGTTCCGGGGTAAGGAGGCGTGTAGGGAATGGACAAAAAACATTAATATGGGGGCATCCCTGGCTACCAGATAATCCCAGTCCGATGGTCCAAACAATAATGCCCCAGGAGTTGCGACATGCCCATGTAGCAGGATTGATTGACCAACAAACTAATACCTGGGATCCACATATTCTGACTGATTTATTTATTCCTGAGGATGTCACACGTATTTTAATGATCCCTGTTAGCCCCGAATATGAAGACACTTGGTACTGGAAGGGGGAGATGAATGGAATATATTCAATTAAAAATGCCTATAGGCAGATTAAGGGGGATTATGTGCATAACCCAGGTGACTTTGACAAATGGGTTACTATGTGGAAATTGAAAGTGCCACCCAAATGGAAGACTTTTTTGTGGAGAGCAGTCTGTGGTATCCTCCCTATTACGGACAATCTAATAATGCGACGAGTTGAGATTGATCTGCTGTGCCCAATGTGCCAAGGGGCGCATGAGAACATCATGCATGCGTTACTCGAGTGTGACTATTCAAAATTAGTGTGGGGTATGTCGGGGTTGCCGGTTACCAATATACATACTAATTCATTGCCGACATGGCTTATGGGAATTTTTAATGTCTTGACAGAGGAACAATGTGGCCTAGCAGTGGCGATATTATATGCTATTTGGAGTACCCGCAACAAGGTGGTATGGGACCACGCCCTCCCAAGACCGACGGACACATGGAATCGAGCGGTGGCGGCCATGCAGGCATACCGACGTGCGCAGCCCGGCCTGCCGGCACGGACACTTACTGCCGTGATCAGTCAAGCCACTGGCGGTGTACCTCGCTGCTACGTAGACGCGGGTTTCAGGCCGGATACGGGAGAAGCATCCTATGGTGTAGTTCTCGTCTCACAACATGGATCGTTTGTTGCGGCAATGAATGGACGGCTCGCGGGTGCTTTCTCGGCTACTATGGCCGAAGCACTGGCCTGTAAGGAGGCGCTCTCTTGGTTTAAGAATCGGGACATCATGGAGGTGGACATGTTGACGGACTGCATGGAATTACAAAATATGATGCGTACAAGCCACACGGCTAACTACTCCTACCTTGGGATCATTGTAGACCAGTGTAGGACTGCTATATCGTTATTTACGAGATGCTCGCTGAGTTATATTTCGAGAAGTTTAAATTTACATGCTCATACTTTAGCTTCTTTAGCTTTCGATCAGGACCAAGCTATGTATTGGGACTCTGTCCCTCCTAACTCTATCATTCAGTTTATTCATTAATATACCGCATGGAAAATTTTCAAAAAAAAAAAATCCTCTCAAACAAAAATCAAATGTCCGAGATGCCTTTATTCGATATAGAGCACTGATAATGGAGGTGAGTATCAAGCTTTAGTTGATTACTTAGCTGTAAATGGCATCACTCATCTCAAATCTCATCCTCATATGCCAGAACATAATGGTTACTCTGAACATCGTCATAGACATATAGTTGAAATCGGTTTGTCTCTTCTCTTTCATGCTTTCATGTCACAAAAATATTGACCTCTTGCCTTTACCACAACAGTATATCTAATCAATCACCTTCTTACACCTACACTAAATAATCATTCCCCATATATATACTAAACTCTTTAGTACTAAAATTGAAAAGTTTTGGTTGTCTTTGCTACCCTTGGATGCCCCCGTACGTATACCCCACATAAACTTGACCCCTGCTCCATCGCATGTGTCTTTATAGGCTACTCAACTACTCAAAATGCATACATTATTGTCTTGATCCTCAAACACATAAAATTTATACATCTCATCATGTTAGGTTTATTGAAAATACATATCCCTTTAAATCTATCAACTCCACTTGTCCCTCCTTAAACTCATCTCAAGTTGATGAATGGTGATCATTTAATTTGCCTATCGTGTCACATGCACTAGCTAGTGTTAGAAATTTATATAGGAGTATTTGGAACAAGAAATTTATATAGTAATGGAGATTAATGATTCAGATGGCTTACCATAAAAGCTTAAATAATATTTGGAGTTGTGGAGTTAATATTATTTGGAATACGTTTTAAATTGGCCACTGAACGTAACTTGAAAATGCAATTAGGCCACTGAACAAAAAAAAAAAAAAGTGCAATTAGGCCACTGAACACTCCAAAAACGTGCAATTAGGCGACTGAACACTCCAAATGTATGCAATTTCACCGGATAGCAAGTTACCATCAATTTTAGCAGGTTACCTGCTTACGTGGCAGCTGAGTTGGCATTTTTAATAATTTTTAATTTTTTTTAATAAATTTAATTTTTTAAAATTAAATTAAAAATAAAAAAATAAACCGTCGTTTTTTTATTTATTTATTTTTAAAAAAAAATTATTATTAAAATATATTTAAAATTAAAATTTAAAATTTATTAAAAATGTCAACTCAGCTGCCACGTAAATAAGTAACCTGCTAAAATTGATGGTAACCTGCTATAAGGTGAAATTGCATACATTTGGAGTGTTCAGTGGCCTAATTACATTTTTTTTTTTTCGTTCAGTGGCCTAATTGTATTTTCATGTTAAGTTCAGTGGCCAATTTAAACCTTATTCCATATTATTTTAATTTGGTAGAAAGTAAATTGAGAAATATAAATATTACATACGATTGGAACAGAATATCGAATCTTTGGTATTTGACGAATCAAGACATTTAATCAATTCGGTAATATTGAATCGTGGCTTAATGATTTGATGAACAATTCGTTATATTACGATTTGGTGTACAATTCGTTAAATTGCTCCAAAGCATTAATTATCAAGAGGTTGGGAGTAGGGGAAGGGGTCAGTAGAAACACGTGATGCTATTCAAAGCATTAATTATCAAGAGCATTTATTAATAAATAAATATATAAGTACTAACACAAGACTATTGGGAACTACCTTTAGAGTTTTTTGCACTTTTGATCTCACGACTATAGTGGTACTGGCAGGATTGATCCACGACTTTTGAACCTTACAATTTTAGTCCACGACTATTGATTTTTTTACAAAAATGGTCTTTCCGGCCACTTTTTCGTCAAAATTTCACCGGTTTTTTTTTTTTTCCATTTTTTAGCCGGGTTAAAATTGACATTTTACTTTTCCGATGTCTTCGTATGATCCGGCAGACGTGCTGGCTCCGCCTCCAATGCTGCTGCCGGATAACCCAACTAGCCCGGGGAACGCCACGGCAGCTTCGCCGCTTACTGACAGCCCTGCTTGCTCCAGGAACTCCGCCGCCTGGGGCAGTAGTATGTAGCCCAGTAATATTGTATGTAGTCAAATATCAATTTTTTTCTTTTAATTTTTTGAGATAAGTAAAATGTCAATTTTAACCTAGCTAAAAATGGAGAATTTTTTTTCCGGTGAAATTTTGACGGAAAAGTGGCCGGAAGGAGTCGTGGACTAAAATTGCAAAGTTCAAAAGTCATGAATCAATTTTGCCAGTGCCATTATAGTCGTGGGACAAAAACTGCAAAAACTCACTACTTATAGTACTATAGACTTTGGTATTGGTTCTTCTTGAATTTCCATTTTTTCCCAAGCATAATAAGTAGTCGTGAGTTAAGGAGAAACGTCTCATCAGTCAACTAGCGTAATCAGTTTGATAAAATAGTTTGCTTAAAAATAAAATACATTATTTTTTATATGAGGGTTCACACCTATAAACTCCTAATTAAAATAGTCACAGTTATGTCGCTTGAATATACAAATTTTAAATAATATCATCTAAGGACCTCTAAATATAATGATTTTGTCACGTTTAGTCCTAAATTTACTAATTGACCACTTGTAATACTTTGATTTTCAAATTAGTACCTTTTGTGGTCCATGTTAATCATCCATGATCCTTCAATTATTAAATTCTAACCAACCATGGTTCTTTCAAGAGGACCACAACTGGTTAAATTCTGAAAGTTCAAAAACCATGGATTGTTAAATTGGACCACGAATAATTAAATTTGAAAGTTTATGACTATACATGGCAAAACCACTATACTCGAAAGATCGCATGTGACATTAACTCTAATTTGTATTATATTTGGTCATTTTTCTGCCAAATTTCTGATCATTGACCTGTTGACCGGTTAATTTAATTATTTTTATTTAAAAAGTTATTTTAATAATTTTTTAATTAAAAACTTATTTTAATAATTTTTAAATTAAAAACTTAAAATGAAAGGAAAAAAAGAGAGAACCGCCGGCCACCCCTCCCCGTCCTTCGTCAAGGATTTCCATTTTTTTTTTCATCAGTCAAGGATAAAATTTGAGTGGTTCAGAGTTGTGGAGACACCTCTTCAGTCAACTGCAATTTGGGTTTGAGAAATTTCCCTCCACCAGGCCAGTATGGCTATATAAAAGCACTCAGCTACAATATCATCATTTTTATCAAAGCTGAAAACTTGCTTATAATAGGTTAATGTGTCATTCAATGGAGATCACTCGCCATTATTTCTGCTTATCCATCTTCTTCTTCCACTCTCTAATGCTTTGCTTAACCATTAATGCCCATACCAACATTACCACCGACAAACATGCCCTTCTTTCTCTAAAATCTAAAATTTCTTTTGATCCTCATAGCATTTTAGCTGACAATTGGTCGGTTAATAGCATAACTCCGTGTAACTGGATTGGAGTCACTTGCAACTCTCGTCACAATAGAGTGTCTGCTTTAAATCTTTTCAATATGGGTCTTGTTGGAGAATTAACTCCAGACTTGGGAAACCTTTCTTTCCTTGTTTCACTTAACTTGAGCCAAAACAATTTTCACAATTCCTTTCCTCGAGAGCTTTCTCAACTGCGACGCCTCAAAATTCTTCAGTGTAGCTTCAATGACTTTAGTGGGAATATTCCATCTTGGTTTGGTCTCTTACAAAACCTTAGATTTTTGTATTTGGGGAATAATAACATTAGTGGTTTTCTTCCCACATCCCTTTTTAATCTTTCAAAACTTGAGGTCTTACATTTAGGAGTTAATTCTCTTGAAGGGAGTATTCCTAGAGAAATAGGCAATCTTTTCCAACTAAAGTTGTTAAATTTGAGCGATAATCATTTTAGTGGATCTTTTCCTTTGGACATCTTAAATTTGTCTAAGTTAGAAAATCTGTCTCTTTCAGTTAATAGCTTATTTGGTGAACTTCCTCTTGATCTTGGGAATCATCTTCCTAAACTCCAAATATTTGTCATGAGATCAAATAAATTTAGTGGTGAAATCCCATCAAGTTTATCTAAATGTTCATTGCTTCAAACTCTATCTCTACCTTTCAATAATTTTAGTGGGCATGTACCAAGAGAATTTGGAAACTTAACAAAGCTTGAGAAGTTATTTCTTCGTAGCAATCAGTTAACAGGTATGTGTAAAGACTACTTCATATGTAATATGAAATTTTGTTACAGTATTGTGCCCACTGCCCAATACTTATATTTATACCCTTCGCTTTGTTTGAGACAATTAGCAGAAAGGTAGAATGCTAGACACATTTTGGCTATTAATAATTATTATTGTTGTCACAGCGTTTATTTGAAATGTTCCTTTCCATTATATTCTTTTCTTCCTGATCCTTGGTACGTCTTCTGCAATCCTTATACTATGGACCAAAGCTTCACAGTACACTATGGACCATGGTCAATATATATGTGTTTTATGTTATGAGTTTTTATGTTTTGTGTTATAAAATTTTGTATCTTAAGAGTATAAATTCTATACTTGAAAATAATTAGTAATTGTGTCTTATGTTATAAATTTTTGTGTCTTGTGTTATGAAATTCAGTGTGTATGAATACAAATTATGTACTTAAGTCATATTTAAAAAATAAGTAAATATATAATTATAACATGTGTATAGAGTTAATTCCAACAATGGTCCTCCGACTATATTGATTTTCCAAAATTAGTCATCGACTTTTAATTTGGATATTTTAGATCCATTGATTTTCAATTTCTTTCCAATTGAGGTCCTTTCGTTAGAATACGGTTCATTAGACTTTAAATGAAGGGATAAACTCGTCCTTTCACCTGCCTATGTATTATTCTTCGTATTTCTCCCTTCGTATTTCGCGGTTATACCTTGTAAACATCTCAATAATAGAGAAACGCACACACGAGTTGTCAGCAAATGGGGAACGACGAGGAACATTTTAGGGTTTCGACTAAGATTATCTTCATATATATCGCGTATACAATGGAGAAATACTAAGAATAATACATAGGCAAGTGAAATGATGAGTTTACCCCTTCATTTAAAATTCAATTAACCGTATTCTGACGAAAGGACCTCAATTGGAAAGAAATTGAAAGTCAAGGGACCTAAAGTGTCCAAATTAAAAGTCAAGGACTAATTTTGGAAAATCAATATAGTCAGAGGACCATTGCTGGAATTAACTCATGTGTATATGTCTAGTGTTAGACCATCTCCAACCATCTGAACCAAATTTTACACCAAAAGGAATATTCTCAGCATATTCCTACACCAAATTTTTTTCATCTCCAACCCATTACATCAAATTCTACACCAAATTTTATTCCTACACTAAAATAATGTATATTCTCATAAATTAAAAGTTTATATTTATACTTTTATTATTTTAACAAAACTGTACTAATAGTTATAATTTAATAAATTAAACTTTAATTATATTTTATGTAATTTTATTTTTAATTAAATTATATTTAATATTAGTTGTTTTAATCGTCTTGATAAGATCTTTCAAATGATATAATTTCATTTTAATAATATAAAATTTATGTTTAAATATTTAACAAAATATTGAAATATATAAAAATAAAAAAGGATACAATATAATTATAATGCAAATATTATTTTATTCCACAATAATAAATGTAATTTTAAATTTAATTTGCTTTAATTTTGTTATAATTAAGCTTTATGTGTTTTTATTTTTAATTAATATATGTTCAATATTAGATTTGTTTTAATCGTCTTGAGATCTTTCAAATGATATAACTTATTTTTAATAATATAAATTTTATATTTAACAATTTAACAAAATATACAAATCTATTAAAACTAATCTAAGGATATAAAATGAATTACAAATAAAGTAGGGGTCAAAATCAGAAAAACAAAAAATTCACCAGATTTGGTGCGGATGAACAGTGCAACGCCAAATATGGCGCTGCACTGTTCACCTTGAGCCATTTTTTTGGTGATTTGGCGACAAGGTTGGAGATGGTTCCACGCCAAATCTGCTGCCGATTTGGTGATTTGGCGACAAGGTTGGAGATGGCCTTATAATTTTTGTGTCTTGTGTTATGAAATTATATATGTACCTTACAAATATGAATTTTATACTTCGTCGTTTCGATTCAAGACCCATAATGCTATGTGGGCCCTGGTTCATGATATAAATTGCCCGCCACCTGTTTTCCCTTTCTTTGTGAGAAAAAATTGAAAGGGAGCGGGTGGAAAATTATACCGTGGACCATGGTCCAAATGGTGTCGTTTCTTTTAATGAAAGAAACGGCACCGTTTCGCGTCGTTCCGTGTAAAGTAGCTCTGTTTGTATAACATATTCAGTTTCATTTTATATACACTGCAGTTTCATTTCAACACAACTACAGTTTCATTTTGATATAACTACAGTTTCATTTGACATTATACACTCAAATATGTGAAACTGTACGTTATTCAATTTTATTTTATATACACTATAGTTTCATTACAACATAACTACAGTATCATTTCCATATAACTACAGTTTCATTGAACAATATACACTCATAATTTCTAGTAGTATAATTTGAAGAAGAGTCTATATAAATTAAATTGATAAGCGTACAATTTTACCCATTTTACATATTTCTACTACTAATGGTAACTAATATTTAAGTGCGAAATGAATAATGGTAGTTTTATTTATATTTGTGGTACAGGTTCATAATATATAGACAAATTGATTTATCTCCCCTATTTACTAATATTTTGTTTATTCATATGTACGTAAATCATTTGTAGGTGCTATTCCAAGGGAGATAGGGGCTTTGTCATCCTTGCTCATAGTTGATTTATCTAACAACAAACTTTATGGTACTTTTATACAAAATTTAGATACTCCGTAATTAAAATAGCTGAGTTATTATAATTAGTTTAATGGGTCTTCTCCTTTGAACATTTTAAACTTGTCAAAGTTGAAAACTCTATATATCTCTTTTAGTTAATATAAGTTAATTGGTGAATTTCCTCTTCATTTTGAAGTCATCTTCCTATACTCCAAAATTTTAATATACTTGGGAGAAAAGTTTAGTGTTGAAATTACGTCAAATTTGTATTAATATTTATCGCTTCAAACTATATCTCTACCTTACCATAATTTTAATTGGCATGTATCAAAAGAATTTCACAACTTCCCAAAACTTTAGATGTTGTATCTTCATAACAATCAATTAACAAGTATGCATAAAGCTAATGTTATAACTTTATGTGTAATGTGATTGATTGCTGTAATTTGGGGCAAACAAATAATACCCGGAGTATTCGGGTTGTCGAACCACAGAGAGGTGGTGTACTAATCACTAGCTACTAGGTTACTCATATGAAACTAGTCCGAACAAAACTTGAAGATTGATTGATTGCATAAAATAACAAGCAGAATAAAATAAGTAGTAAGGTTTTGTAGACAATAGAGCAAAATAGGATTCTTGGGATCATAATGTTTAATCACCTAGTGCCAATTAACGTTTGTAATATTTGGTTTGGAATTAAGATTTGTATGGGAATGCAAAGTGGAATCGAATTACTCCCGTAATCTCTATTCCTAGTGAATTTCCACTCCCATGGCTTAAACACCCAATAAAATCAAAGATCAGCATTCAATTATTCCTAATTACTACCATCTCCCGATGAGAAATAATCTAGAATAAACTTCCCCTAATAAGTTCCCCTTTCCCAAGGACCAACCATTAGGTGCAATCGTGTGTGCCCTAATTTATGCCCCAATTCCCATTGGTGACACAAACATGGCTGTGAAGCTAGTAATTTAGGCCTTTAACCACCAACAACAACAGATTAAAACAAGATTGTAACACAAATCATAAAACCAAACATAAATATATTAAGAAATTAACGAACTAGGCACATAGGTTCATAAACAAATTCACCCAAAAATCCCTAAGGAATTTAGCCGAGCATGGCTAAATTATACATAGCAAATATGAATAAAGGATTACAAATCATCAGAAGAGTACAAGAATTAACCAAGCGATTCTCCCAAATCTCCCTGGCTTCCTCCTTGCTTCCAAAGACGACTTGAGCCTCTCGATTTCTCCCTTTCTTGTCTACAAAGAACTCTCAAAATCTCTCGGTCTCGGTCTCATTAGGGTTGAGGAAGGGGGGATTTTATAGTGGGTACAAAGTTGAGATGAAATAGGAATCTTGTACAAAATTGGGCTCAAATGATTTAATTTAGAAATTGTCGCCATTTTAATGAGGAAACATGTTACCAAATTATATTAAAGAATGAAATCTTGTAGCTTTGAGACTTGCGCCACCTTAGGAATATAAATGTTGTATTAGGTTGCATGGAAGTCAACGCCCCATTCTTTAATTCAGCGCCTTTAATTTATTCGCACAGTTTGAATCTTCGTAATTAGCGTGCGTCCTTCTCGACGCGCGTCGAGCCTCTTTGGCTCAGTTTTGTGATGCTACTGGAAATTTTCGACGCGTCGAGTCCTCTGGGTCCCGAACTTGTCCAAAATTGTTCCAAACTCATCCTTGAACTCCCCTTACTCATATCTTTGACCTAAAATGGTTCAGAAACACTAACAAACACCGTAAAACATGCAAAACAAGTGTGAACCATAATTAAATGATAATAGCAAGGAAAATATGTATTAAATAAGCAAAATTAAAGAACTTAAATACCGAGATGATTCAAAATAACTATAATAACAAGCAAAGATGTGATAACATCAGTGATTATGTCATGAACTTTGTTACAATATTGAAGATCATACTTATGTGTGTACCTTTTTCTTTGTTTGAGACAAATAAATAATAAGGCACAAAATAAATCATAATGTCAAGCGTATTCGTATACAAACTTTCCTATTACTACTACTAATCTTTATTGCTCTTGCCGTTTGATTATTTTTTTTAAAGATATTTTCTAGCTCTTAACTTTATTTACTTATATCTCATAATCAAGGACTAGCATACATTTTTCTCCATTTACATTAAACACATGTTTATTAATTAATTAATAGGAAGATCATATTCAGCCGTAATTTTTGAAGGGATTCGTGCATAGCTATCTTCACGCTATCTTTAATTTATTTAAATTGTTAGAGCATGAAAATAATTGTTAGTAGCATTCTGTTAGTTGTTGGAACTATCCTTCCAACACATCTATATATAGGTTGTTATCATCTCTATAACAGATGAAGTTTTCACCACCATAATCAGAATGTTCACCATTTTCATCTTCTCTCTACTTTCGCTCATTTGCTCTTCATATGTGACCAAATCCATCATAAATAATAACGAACTGTCTTATACCTTTTTATATCAGCAAATCAAATACTATCAAAATAATTTTATTGAGTCACCCCTTCAGTTTCTTTCCAAAATATTACTATAAAAATAAATAGTATATTTCCTTGCTAATTTTTTTCTAACTAATAAATGTATTGCCTTTGCTACATTCAGGTGCCATACCAAAGGAAATTGGGAACTTAACTGCACTTAAGATGCTATCATTTGATGACAACAACTTAGGAGGTATGTTCAGTGCTATGTTGTTAAATAATAAATAATAGTGGGCAATATAAATATTTTTTAATTTACGAGCACAATAATTAACTAATTAAGTATGCCTTTCTTTCAATTCTCGGGAAATCAAATTTTCTTCTAACCTTTGTAGCTCGCAATCGGTCAATTATTAAAAAGATATATCGCTATATTTGGATTGGAGTCATTTGTCGCTACCGACACAATTGAGTAAACTCTTTGTACCTTTAGAATCTGAATATCATTGGACAATTGATTACAGATTCGAAAGATCTACAATTTTTTTGTTTTACTTACATTGAGTCAAAACAGCTTGCATAATAATTTTTTATATCGAAAGCCTTCTCAATTATAATGCCCAAAAATCTTCCGTTTATTGAAAATTTGTGTAGTAAATTGTTAAATTTTAAGTGTTTACATAGCTACCGAAAGCTTAAACAGTATATTTGTGTTGTAGAGTTGCATATATTATTTTAAGCATGGGCGGACCCAGTGTGGGGGCAGCTGCCCCCACTCCTCCCACTCCACCCCTTTATATATATGTATGTATATGTTAGCATGAAATATTATATAAAATCTATATTTATGTTAAAAATATCAATAGTTTGAATATATAGCTTAGTTGGTTGAACTTCAAATTTTATGTTATAAAAGGCTTATTCATAGGTTCAAGTCTCATTAGCAACACTTTTAATTATCTTCTCTCTTTCATCTATTCACAAGATAAATTAAATATTTTTAGTCTACTTTTTATGAATCATTTAATTAACAAATTAAATGCTCTTTTAGTCTAGTTTTTATAAATAATTTAATTAATATAGTATACAAGTTTATAATATACTTTATTGTATTTGAATTAATTTAGAAAAATCGATCTAACTGAAAGAAATTAAAATTTAAAAGTATTTATGAATATATTGTTATTCAAATTCTTTTATCTAATTGATTATGTTTTATATTTTCTCATAAATATATTGTATTTTATAATTATTTTGTATTTTAACCTTATTAATGGTTGTTTGATATTTTGTCATTGACATTTCTAATGTCATTTAATATTCGCCCTCACTCAGATGATTTTCTGGGTTCGCCGCTGATTTTAAGCTTGGTAGGAAGTAGGAACTTTGTTATTCTTTTATATAAGAAAAGTTTACTCTTTGGTGTTGGTCTCGATGGGTAAGAAGTTCAAGTCTAGAGGGGTAGGGTGTAGCGGAAGGGGTTGAATAGACTTGAATACAATTTTAAAAACTTTTTGCAACTAATAACTAATTCCTTAGCTCAAGTAAACTTGAACCTTATAACAATTTAGAGTATGCATCAGAAAATATATTTTTACCCCTTCTTATTTTGTTTGCATGTGTTTGATCTTTTATAACTTTAGGTTTAGTTGGTTTATAGAAGGAATGTAAAGTGCGATAAATAAAAAGAGAGAGAGATTTTTGAAGTGGTTCAGTTAAAACTCAGCCTATGTCCGCTCTTCTCCTTCAAGTCCAAGGAGGATTGCACTAGACACAATAGTACAATGAAAACCACTTAAAAGATTGAATCCACACTACAAAGGGACAAATGTGAAATAGATCACTAAATAAATAAGTGTTCAATAAGTCACTGAATTTATTACTTTTGTATAACACATGCTTATTAATTAATACGAAAATCATATTCAAGTGTAATTCCAAAAGGAATTTGTGCTTCGCTATATTTACATTATCTTTATTTAAATAATAACGAATTAACTTAGAGCATCCTTATCAGTTGGGGTTATTAGGGGGAGAATGTAAGAGTGAGTAGGAAAGAGAATAATGTGGGAGGGGAGGGAAAAAAAAATTAAAACTGATTTTATAAAAAAAAAATATATAAAAAATAAACATGTCATTTCTCTATTGGTTCTTTATCCTCCATCATTAATTATTTTTCTTGGACAGAGTAATATCTCAACATTTGCAGATGCTCCTCACCCCTTCTTTCTCTTGATTCTCTCTCTGCCACCATGACATTTTGGCCTCAAAAGTAGTAAATTCTCCCCTATTTCTCCTCTGATGTAGATGCTCTTATACACCTTTATATCTATAAATCAAATACTATTAAAATAATGTTATTGGGTTATCCATTCCGTTTCTTTCAAAATAACTCAGAGATTATACTGACAGTCTGACACCATGATAAAAATTAATTTACTAAAAGAGCTATTTTACTTTTTTCTATATTATACTTTTTGTAAATTTGTAATAAACAGCATTATTTAATTAGTTAATTCAGATTTCGAAACTTACATTAAATTTGAAGATGAGTCTATATAAATTAAATTGATAAGCGTACAATTTTACCCATTTTACATATTTCTACTACTAATGGTAACTAATAACTAATATATAAGTGCGAAATGAATAATTGTAGGTTTATTTATATTCGTGGTACAGTTTCATAATATATAGACATCAAATTGATTTATCTCCCCTATTTACTAATATTTTGTTTATTCATATGTACGTAAATCATTTGTAGGTGCTATTCCAAGGGAGATAGGGGCTTTGTCATCCTTGCGCATAGTTGATTTATCTAACAACAAACTTTATGGTACTTTTATACAAAATTTAGATACTCCGTAATTAAAATAGCTGAGTTATTATAATTATTTTAATAGGTCTTCTCCTTTGAACATTTTAAACTTGTCAAAGTTGAAAACTCTATATATCTCTTTTAGTTAATATAAGTTAATTGGTGAATTTCCTCTTCATTTTGAAATCATCTTCCTATACTCCAAAATTTTAATATACTTAGGAGAAAAGTTTAGTGTTGAAATTACGTTAAATTTGTATTAATGTTTATCGCTTCAAACTATATCTCTACCTTACTATAATTTTAATTGGCCTGTACCAAAAGAATTTCACAACTTCCCAAAACTTAAGATGTTGTATCGTTATCACAATCAATTAATAGGTATGCATAAATTAAAGCTAATGTTATAATTTTATGTGTAATGTGATTATGTGAACTTTGTTACAATATTGAGGATCATACTTATAGGTTTACCTTTTTCTTTGTTTGAGGCAAATAAATAATAAGGCACAAAATAAACCACAAAGTCAAGCGTATTCGTATACAAACTTTCATATTACTACTACTATTTTCATTGCTCTTGCGGTTTGATTATTTTTTTCAGGATATTTTCTAGCTCTTATCTTTATTTACTTATATCTCATAATCAAAGTCTAGCATATAATTTTCTCCATTTACATATTAACACATGTTTATTAATTAATTAACAGGAAAATCATATTCAGCCGTAATTCCTAAAGGGATTCGTGCTTAGCCATCTTTATGCTATCTTTAATTTATTTAATAATAAAGAATTATCTTATACCTCTATATCTGCAAATCAAATACTCTCAAAATAATTTGATTGAGTCACCCCTTCCGTTTATTTCCAAAATATTACTATAAAAATAAATAGTATATTTCCTTGCTAATTTTTTACTAACTAATAAATGTTTTGCCTTTGCTTCATTCAGGTGCCATACCAAAGGAAATTGGGAACTTAACTGCACTCAAGATGCTAAGTTTTAGTGACAACAATTTAGGAGGTATGTTCAGTGCTATGTTGCTAAATAATAAATAATAGTGGTAGCTTAATGGGTAAAATAATTTTTTTTTTTTTTTATTGACGAGAATGTTCACAACTACAATCTGAAAGAGCACAATAATTAACTAATTAAGTATGTCTTTCTTTCAATACCCCAAAATTAAAATTTTCTTCTAATCTTTATAGCTCCTAATTGGTCAATTAAAAGTATATATCCTTATATTTGGATTGGAGCCATTTGTGGCTACTGCCACAATTTAGTAAACTCTTTGTACCTTCCAATCTGAATATCATATATCGGACAATTGATTACAGATTTGAAAGTTCTACAACTTTTTGTTTTGCTTACATTGAGTCAAAACAGCTTTCATAATGTTTTATCTCAAGTCTTCTCAATTACAATTCCCAAAAATCTTCCATTTATAGGAAATTTGAGTAGTAAATTGTTAAATTTTAAGTGCTTACATAACTACTGAAAGCTTAAACAATATATTAGTGTTGTGGAGTTGCATATATTATTTTAAGTTTCGTAGGAACTTTGTTATTCTTTTATATAAGAAAATTTTACTCTTTGGTGTTGGTCTCGATGAGTAAGGAGCTTAAGTCTAGAGAGGGATGGGGAGGGAGGAGGGGAGTGAATAAACTTGATCGAATACTATTTTGAAATCTTTTTGCAAGTAATTCCTTAGCTCAAGTTATCTTGAACCTTGTAACAATTTAGAGTACGCATCAGAAAATATATTTTTACCCCTTTTAATTTTGTTTTTACGTATTTGATCTTTTATAACTTTAGATTTAGTTGGTTTATAAACGGAAGGTAAAGTGCGATTAGTAAAAAGAGAGAGATTTTTGAAGTGGTTCGACCAAAACTCATCCTAGGTCTACTCTTCTCCTTCAAGTCCAAGGAGGATTGCACTAGACACAATAATACAATGAAGACCACTTGAGAGGTTAAATACACACTACAAATGAATCATTGTGTAACACATGTTTATTAATGAATACGAAAATCTTATTCAGGTGTAATTCCAAAGGAAATTTTTGCTTTGCTATATTTACATTATCTTTATTTAAATAATAACGAATTGAGCATTCAAAAAAAAAAAATAATAATAACGAATTGACTTATACCTCTTTATATCTATAAATCAAATACTGTCAAAATAATGTTATTGGGTGATCCATTCCATTTCTTTCAAAATAACTCAGAGATTATACATGACCCATTCTGTTTCATTCAAAATAACTAAGAGATTATACTGACACGACATGGTAAAAATTAATGTACTAAAAATGTTATTTTACCTTTTTCGATATTATAATTTTTTGTAAGTTTGTAATAAACAACATATATAATTTAATGAGTTAATACGGATTTCCGAACTTAGATTAATCTGAAGATGTGTCTATAAAAATTAAATTGATAAGCATACAAGTTTACCCGTTTTACATATTTCTATTAATAATATAATGGTAGCTAATAGCTAATATATAAGTGAAAAATGAATAATGGTAGTGTTATTCATATTCGTGGGACAAGTTTATAATATATAGATGAATTGATTTCTCTCCTATCTACTAATATTTTGTTTATTGATATGTAAATCATTTGTAGGTGCTATTCCAAGGGAGATAGGGGCTTTGTCATCCTTGAACACACTTGATTTATCAAACAGCATACTTTATGGTATTTTTATACAAAATTTAGATACCACCTAATTAAATCAGTTGTTATATCGTGCAACAGGGCCCACAATCCATTGTGCATCTTAAAAATCTCTTGTTTCGTGTGTACATAATTATTTAATAGAATATACATAAACTCCTAATATAATATACATAATATTAACATAATACATAATACACATAAACTTTTAACGTAATACACATGAACGCTTAACATAATACACATAAACTTTTAACATAATATATATATAAACTCTTAACATAATACACATACACTCTCAGGTCGCACAAAGCATTGTACACCCTTATGCACGATATAATTTGCCAACTAAAATAGTTGAGTTATAATTATTTTAATGAGTCTTCTCCTTTTGAACATTTTAAACTTATCTAAGTTAAAAATTCTATCTCTTTTAGTTAATAACTTAATTGGTGAATTTTCTCTTCATTTTGGAAATCATCTCCCTAAACTCCAAAATTTTAATATACCTAGGAAAAAAATTTAGTGTTGAAATTACGTCAAATTTGTATAAATGTTTATTGCTTAAAACTATATATTTATCTTACGACAATTTTAATTGGCATGTACCAAAAAAATTTCACACCTTCCCAAAGGCCAAAACCTAAGATGGAATATCTTCATAACAATCAATTAATAGGTATGCATAAAGCTAATAATGTTAAAACTGTATGTGTAAGGTGAACTTTTGTTACAGTATTGAGGATCATACTAATAAGGAGTTAATACTCAATTTGATCCTCGATTATTAGGATTTCACCAATTTGATCTTGGACTACCAAAGTTGCTCAATTTAAGCCCTAACTATGCAATAATTTTGTATTTAAAATAGTCTCTCGACTATTAAGATTTTATCACTTTGATCCTTGACTACCAAAGTTTCTCAATTTAATCCCTAACTATGCAATTTTTTTCCAAAATGGTCCATCGACTATTAGGATTTCACCACTTTTGTCATCGACTACCAAAGTTGTTCAATTTAGTCCCCAACTATGAAAATGTTAACCTGAAATGTAAGTTTAGTATGGATTTGGAAACCTTTTTGGAGAGTCAGGGACCAAATTAAAGTGGTGAAATTCTAATAGTCGAGGATCAAAGTGGTGAAATCCTAATAGTCGATGGACCATTTAATGTAAAAATTGCATAGTTGGGAGCTAAACTCAGCAACCTTGGTAGTTGAGGACCAAAATGGTGAAATCTTAATAAGGATGAATTTTAAGTAAAAATTGTATAGCTAAAAACTAAATTGAGCATCTTGAGTAGTCGAAGACTAAATTAGTACAATCCTAATAGTCAATGGACCAAATTGAGTATTAAGTTTAGTTATAAGTATACCTTTTTCTTTGCTGCTGAGACAATAAACAATAAGACACAAAATAACCAATAAAGTCAAGCGCATGCCAATACAAATTCCCCTATTACTATTACTAATTTTTTATTACACTTGCGGTTTGATTATTTTTCCCATTATCTATGGTTGCGGTGAAATGCAATCATTATTGTGTTGACCATATTTTGTATATTGTAAAATATTGTATATTCAGTATAAAAATAGTGTATTTTTAATATATTAAAAAATATACATTGTATTCAGATAATGTACATTATTTGTGTACTGAGTGTACATTATATTGTATAATGTATGTTCAGTAAAAAAATAATGTACATTTTGTATATTAATAATGTACTTTTTGTTATGATCCACATAATATTGTGTGGACCAATAATTTGCCCATGACATGCCTTTTGCTTTCGAAGAAAGCTTGACGTATAGATGCAATATATTTCTCTATCGCATCTTGCCTTCCAACTTGAAAGCAACATAACTCAGGGTGTGTTTAGAAACCCGGAAAATAATTTCTGGAAATCATTTTCCGGATTTTTGGTGTTTGGCTATGCAAGGAAAAGATAAGTCAAAGGAAAATGGGCATTAGTCAAGAAAGCAGTGCTCTCTGGTTTTCAGCCGGAAACCAGAAGAAAGCTTCTCTCTGGTTTCCGGCCAGAAACCAGAGAGAGGCAGAGAGCAGTGCTCTCTGGTTTCCGCTGTCTCTCCCTCTTTTTTTTTTTTTTTTTTTTAAAAAAAAAACTTTTTAAAAAATAAATAATAATATTATTTGATTTTTAAAAAATAAATATTTTTTATATTTTAAACAAAATAATTAATTATATAAAATGTTTAATTATACCATTCTACCTCATTTTTAAAAAAAATGAATCAAACACACAAATACAGTTTTCTGTTGTGTTGCCAAACACAAAAAAAAAAAAATGTTTTTCGAAAAATGATTCATTTTTCGAAAAACATTTTCAGAGGTCATTTTCCTGCTTTACAAACGGACCCTAATTGACGTTCGTTTCTCTACTTAGCCTTTTGAGCTTCTTGTCTTCAACATCTCTAGCATCAAAATACAGATTTCAATTTTCAACTACTAAGGCCACAAAATGCCTATTTGCCAAGCTTAGTACGAAAGACATTGCAAGGTGGACCGAGCCTCACATAACTGACATAAGTTTATTTTTAATATATTAAATGTTATTTTTATGTAGAATATAATATTAAAAGTGATTTATATCAAAATATAATAATTTTTTTGGAAATAAAATTTTAAAATTGTTAAAATGAATTTACAGCATACTAAATATAAAGTTGTATGTCAATGATCTACCTTGTAATTAATTTGGACCATAGTCTACATATAATAATCGCGGGGCTTTAGTATAGGTCATTGACTTCTCTTTTAATTCGCCCATTTATTAAGTAATAGGTTGTTTATTAATATGAAAATAATTTACAGGTGTTATTCCAAAGGAGATACAGGCTTTGTCATTGTTAAGTTATCTTAATTTATATTACAACAGTCTCTCTGGTACGTACCTCTTTGTTAAGTCATATGATAAAAACAATTGCCTTCCTAATTAAATTTGTCCTCACTACAAAGCATTGTTTTCCTTCTCTCAGGACATATGCCAAAGGAACTTGGGAATTTAACTATGCTTCAAACCCTACACATTCAATCTAACAACATTGGAGGTACACATTCAATGCTATACTGCTTAATATATAAACCCAGACACATTTATTCCTGTATTTATGTAAATTCAACTCTAAAATGAATAATTATAAATCATTTTAAATAATAACCTAATTAGTTACATTAACGAGTTACCGTATAAGACTGCTATTACAAATACGCCCAGTGGCGGAGCTAGGATTTGTGTTGAGTGGGAGCGAAAAACAAAGGTAAAATGAATTAAAAAATGTTCAAATACAAAATACGTACAAAATATCAAATACGAATAAAATTGTTAAACAACTACATAACTAACATTCAAATACACAACTACGCCAACTAACATTAACGAATTTCCAGCAAATATATTCATACTTAATAATTAACATAACCATTAAACAACTACATCAGTACAAATGGAATGCATAAGTAGTGAAAAACAAATGACAACTATAATGAAAAACAAATGGCAACTAAATAGAATGCATAAATAGTGAAAAACAAATGACAACTAAACATAATTACAAAGGGCAATAAATACTATTAATATTAGTAGATAGAAAAAAAGGAAAAAAAAAACACAAATGGTAACTAAGTGGATATTAGAATATTAATATAAATACTATTAATATTAGTAGATAGAAAAAAAGGGAAAAAAAAACACAAATGGTAACTAAGTGGATATTAGAATATTAATTAGTAGATGGGAAAAAGGAAGCAACAACAAGTTTCGAACTGCTGACCTTTCATTCAATGAGAGGTAAAACAATGGTCATACCATCTAAGCTAACCCAAACTTTGTTTAAATCTTGGTATATTAAGTATATATACAATTTATATGGGGTAGGGCAGTGGGGGCAGCTGCCCCCACTGCCCCCATTGTGCCTCCGCCAGTGAATACGCCTATGCCTTGCCCTCCCAACGTCAAATTCAACTCTGATTGCGTGACTCATAATTTACATTCTTAGAGGTTCTGGGACCGAAGTTCTGTGGGCTTAGCATTAGTCTGATAAAGTTGGTGTTGAGATTAATAAGAACAAGAAAAATAACAATGGCAGAAAAGGTAAAGAAGACAAGATTTACGTGGTTCGGCAAAGTGTCTACATCCACGGGAGTGAAACAATACTCTTATTCATAGTGATGGTGATAGTGGTGACACAACCCTTTAGGGATACAACCAATATATTTATAGGCATCTAATCCCGGTACAAAAGGTCTACCCGTTTCACTCCTACTTCTAGTATGAGACAAACTCATATTCCTAATTCATATATGAGACAAACTCAACAATCTCCACCTTGGCGAATATGCTCTTTAGGAGAAAAGATAACTCAACAAATCTCCACCTTGACGAATACGCTCTTTAGGAGAAAAGACTTATCTCACCATATCCACCTTCACATATATGCCCTTTAGGAGAAAAATATTTATCTCACATATACACATGGGTAGGAACAACCATGCTCATCCCAACTAGCCAGCCACACGCATATGCAGCGTCAAACGTTACCCAGTGCATGTACACGAATTGCTTTGTTCCAAGTCATTCGCCCCTCAGCCGTCAACCTGTTATACCGCCACGACTCATGCTAACTGTCTCGTTCAGCTGACCTCCTGCATCTGGCTCATACCAGGTCCATGTCCCCTCCTGGTATCCACGCTGCCCCTAACACAACAGCGCACATGCAAAGTCACACTAAACCCGTGTGTCTTGCCCAATGCTCCACTAACCAGCAATTGCCACTAGTTAGCAACACGCACCACGCAGCATCAAACGTTCCCAGTGCATGTTCACAAACCTCTTCATCTTGAAGAGTCCGCCCATACCAGGTCCATGTCCCCTCCTGGTATCCACGCTGCCTCCAACACAACAGCGCCCCTGCAAAGTCACACTAAACCCGTGTGCTTTGCCCAATGCTCCACTAACCAGCAATTACCACTGGCCAGCAACACGCACCACGCAGCATCAAACGTTCCCAGTGCATGTTCACGAACCGCTTCATCCCAAAGCGTCCGCCCGTACCAGCCGTGACTCATGCCATACCCGGCCCATACCAGGTCCATGTCTTATGACAAGCCCAACCCGTACCCGTCGTGACTCATGCCAAGCCCGACTCATACCAGGTCCATGTCTCATGACAAGCCTAACCCGTACCAACCGTGACTCATGACAAATTCGGCCTATACCGAGCCAATATTGACCCATATTGATACCATATTGACCCATATTCATACCGAGCCTATATCGGCCCTAACCAGTGCCATACCAGCACATACCGATTACTAAGCCCATATAAGCCCATACCAATACCGAGCTTATATCAGCCATAACCAGTGCCATACCAGCACATACCGAGTCCATATAAGCCCATACCGATACCAAGCCACGACCCCTCCTGGTATCCGCGCTGCCCAACACTACAGCGCCCCTCACCATCTTCTCATCTAGCATCTAGAAACACCCAACAAGTCCAAACAATGTTCAAACTTGTTACTAGTTACCGCTAGAACATCACCTTCACTATAATAAGAATCATCAGCTTGAACCACGTTCATAGCTTCCTGCTTCTTCAACTCCTTCCAATCAGCCTCTTCCAGATTAGCTGGCTTTTCCGCCTTCAAAGTTTTCAGAAGACCATGTTGTGCCAACGAATCCTTTACCCTAGATTGCCATAACCCAAAATTCCCTATACCATCAAACTTTGATAACTCGAATTTTGTACTTGAACTGGCCATCTCAACTATGCTCTGATACCAATTTGTTGAGATTAATAAGAACAAGAAAAATAACAATGGCAGAAAAGGTAAAGAAGACAAGATTTACGTGGTTCGGCAAAGTGCCTACATCCACGGGAGTGAAACAATACTCTTATTCATAGTGATGGTGATAGTGGTGACACAACCCTTTAGGGATACAACCAATATATTTATAGGCATTTAATCCCTGTACAAAAGGTCTACCCGTTTCATTCCTACTTCTAGTATGAGACAAGATCATATTCCTAATTCATATATGAGACAAACTCAACAGTTGGGATCATCTAAGTTAAAAAAAAAAAAAAAAAAAAAAAAAACAGTTATTGCTACCAACTCTTCTTCATCTTTGAGTTATTGCAGTTCATTCTTTGTTTGGACCATTTTAGCTTGAGTAATGAAGAGGATAGATCCTTGAAGATCATCCACTCACTTATCAATTATATTCTCGATTGGTTCAAAGATCTGGGCATGAAAGAGCTGTTGGAAGGCTCTACTGGGATGGCCTAGCCCTTCTAGACATCCACTCATTGGAACCTCTACCACTTCTTTTAATTCAGCTTTGACATTCTTAATACTTTGACTTGAGCTACTTGAGTACGTGTCAGCTACCATGTCCATGAGAGCTTGACCTCTCTTTAAACCTTTTTATATATCTTCTAGAAGAAGTGGTTGAACTCTTCCTCTAAGGTTGTGTTTGGAAATCTGAAAAATAATTTCTAGAAATTATTTTTCGGATTTTTGGTGTTTGGCTACACTTGAAAAATTCAGTCAACGGAATTTATTTTCCGTTGACTGGGAAAAATGTGCTCAATTTGGCGGAAAATGACTTCCGCCAAATTTTGGCAGAAGTCATTTTCCGCCATTTGCAATTTCATTTTTTTTTTTTTTTTAGCTTCTGGCGGAACTGGGTTCCGCCAGAAACCATTGCTATGGTTTCCGGCGGAACCCAGAATTAATTAATTTTTTTTAACATTTAAAATGTATTTTTTATTCTAAATAAAATAATTAAAATATTTAATTATACAATTCTACTCATTTTCTAAAAAATGAACCAAACACACCAAAACAATTTTCCAAATGCAACCAAACACTGAAAAAAGAAAATATTTTCCGAAAAATGACTCATTTTTCAGAAGTCAGTTTCCTGCTTTTCAAACGGACCCTAAGTTCTTGACCGCTTCTTCCTACTCTAGAGGTCCACTCCTTTTGCTTCCAGATTTTTTCTTTTGTTTTTTTTTTTGTTTTTTTTTTTGTTTTTAAATTTGCAGCTCACTTTCTGCACTTTTTTTTGCATTACCATCCACCAAGGAGGTCAAGCTTGTTGTCCATGCAATGCAAGAAGGTCAAGTTCGCTATTCATGCGTTCCAACTTAGGGTGTGTTTGGTTGATGGGTTTTGCTCATAGGAATGGGTATGAAAGTGATTGCTATTGTTTAGTTAATAGGTTTTTAGAACACTACTATGGGTTTCGAATACCCATCAATTGAAAAAACTCATACCCAAATAAAATAAGGGTTTCATTTCCTTATTCATTCTCAAACACTACTATTAGTAACCATTCCCATTCCACCCTACTACCAAACAATGTTAAATACTTTCACCAAAACCCATTACCATTACCAAGTATTTGATACCCATTCCGATTCTGATTCCTATGTGCGAACCAAACACACCCATATATATCTTGGTCTTTTCGAAGCACTTGTCTTTGGTTACGCCCAAATGCCTTTTGCTTCGGAAGAGAGCTTGACAAAGAGATGAAATTTCTTTCTCTATCGCATCTTGCCTTGCAAGAAACATGGCTAATTGATGATCAGATCACTGCTCTATTTAGCCTTTTGAGCTTCAAGTTGCTCCAACTACTAAGGCAACAAAATGCCTATTTGCCAAACTCAGACATTGCAACGTGGACGGGTATTGACATAAGTTCATTTTTAATATATAAAATGTTCATTTTTAGGTAGAATACTAAAAATGAACTTGTATCAAAATATAATAAATTTACTAAAAATAAATTGTTAATATATATAATTAAAATGAATTTGCAGCATATTAAAAATGAAATCGTATGTTTGACAGTAAATATGTTATCAGATAATATTTGTGTATAAGTGAACAGAGACAAATTGTGTTGTTATCGCCTAGTACAAAGTTTCAAAGTGTGCCCCTTGTTACATGAGCTAAGCTTTTATACTGTACAATGGTAACGGTTAGTGCAACGGCTCCCCTCCATAAGTGTCGAGGCTCCTCAGTAATTGCTGTGTGCTATCCTCTGTAACTGCTTGCCTCTTCCTACTTCACTCTTGATTGTTACCAACTGACCGTGTTGATTGCTTTGACTACTACGAGTAGGCCCAATGTGCTTCTGGTCAGATCCAGTACTTTGTCTAATTATCCTGTCACTGGCCCCCCTACTATCGAGTTGAGAGCGTACATAGCAGAGTCAGCTAGGGAGTAAATGATGCAGCCATCCTTACCTCGGGTTCAACTGACTGCTCCCTCGCCTCCATTTTCTTCGCTAGCTCCTATATTTTCTTTTGCAGCCACTCTACCACTTCCTCCTGCATGGTCGGGGTTCGCTTATGCACAGTGGGCCAATGCAGAGCCGGTCCACCAGACTCACGCACCTTTTTTTTACTGTGGCGACCGCTCTCCGTCACCCACTGTCGTAGTTCCATCTTGGTGCGGTCCCTTGGTAGATGACCTCTCGGTCCTTAGTTGTAGCCCTAACCTATGTCGGATAGTCACCCTCTCGTCCAATCGTTCCAAGACAAGCATAGAAGCGGTGGGTCGATGTCCGACGGAGCCATCTACTTGAACTTCTTCCCTTTGGCCCTTCACCTTTCTACCCCTGGAGTGAGGTTGAGTTTCAAGGTGACCGTCGGTAACATGGATCGCACCGCGGAATAGACGTCGGGTCCTCTCTCGTCGTTGCAATATCACTTCATCCTCTGTGCGGATGATCGGGGCACTTGACCATGAATCCCTGTAACCAATTGGGTTAGAGCCGCTGCTGCCTGCTGCATGAAATGGGTCGTCGCCTTGAGATATATAGGTGGTACTGCGCTCTAGGTTCTTGCTGCCCTCCACCACGATTGTTGTTGAACTGGTCACGGAGGTCACCATCACAGTTGTTGTTAAGCTGTTCTCAGAGGTCACCCTCGCGGTTGCTGTTGAGATGGTCCCGGAGGTTGCATGCCCGAGTTTTTTTGTCGGGCATCGATGTCCGCACTGTCATTGTTGTTGATGTTTAGGCCACGGGAACCATGGCAGCCACTTGATCTAGATCGTGTCATCACTTCAATTCAAGGTCGTTGATGAGAGAGAAAGACGTGTGTGTTAGTCTGCTTGAGTTCGACTCTCAATGAAAGAACCAATGACGGTAAATATGTTACCTTATAATATTTGTGTATAAGTGAACATCGACAAATTGTGTTGTTATCGCCTAGTACAAAGTTTCAAAGTGCGTGTGTACCCCTACTTGTTACATGAGCTCAAATTTTATACTGTACAATGGTAACAGCTACAATAATGGGCACTAACGGCCTCCTAATAAGTGCAACGACTCCTCTCCATAAGTGTCGGGGATGCTCTCCTCTGTAACTACTCTTTGATGAGGTGGTATTGGACTCTAAGAACCATTCACCTCTTCCTACTTCACCCTTGACTCGTTACCAACTGACCGTGTTGATTGCTTTGACTACTGCGAGTAGTACCAATGTGCTTCTGGTCGGATCCAGTACTTTGTTCAATAATCTTGTCAATGCTTATGATCTGCCTTGTAATTTTGACCCTAGTCCCTAGTATAACAATAGCTGGTTAAGTATTAGTTATTGGACTTCTCTTTTATTTAGCTCATTTATTAAGTAATAGGGTTTTTATTTTTTTGAAAGCAATTAAGTAATAGGTTAGTTGTTTATTAATATGAAAATAATTTGCAGGTGTTATTCCAAAGGAGATACACGCTTTGTCATCCTTACGTTATCTTAATTTCCTTCCTAATTAAACTTGTCCTCACTACAAAGCATTGTTTTCCTTCTCTCAGGACATATACCAAAGGAACTTGGGAATTTAACTATGCTTCAATACCTAAACATTGGATATAACAACTTTGGAGGTACATTCAACGTATACTTCTAAATATACAAACTCATACACATTTATTCCTGTATTTATGTAAGTTTAGACTCTAAATGAATAATTATAAATCCTTTTAAATAATAACCTAACGAGTTACATAGATACATATGCCCTAAAAGTCAGTATTAAAGTTATATAGTTAATAATTCGGTACGGTGTTGTTGGATCAGAGCTATATATAGTACATGATTTTAACCATTTGTAGAATTGGTTTGGGTGAATCTTTTGGATCAATGACTTGGTTTTAATTTTAAATCACGGCTGGAAATTATGGAATTTTCAACCACCTGAAAGTGATCTTAAATCAAGCCGAAAGCAAAAAATGGTCGGAAATAGCAACAAAGGTTATTCCGGATACCAAAAGTGGTCGGAACAAGACTTTCGAGTGGTCGTGAGTTACTCGATCTACCAACGATACTCTAATAAAAAAATTTTTGAGTACTACTGACTTTATTAGAATGCAATATCTGTTCATAACAACTTTCTCAACCTACTAATCAATATCGCCTCACTGAGGCTCGAATTCAAAACCTTCCATATGGGAGAACAACTTGGTGCCACTAGACTATAGGTTTATTGTATATAAATTATGAGAATCACAAAGAAGAAATATATTGTTCATTTTTTTTAAACAAGGAATATATTGTTCTTATTCGTGTTCTTGTTATTTTTATATTGTTCTTAAAGCTATCACATGCTCAAAGCGTGAATTTAGAATTTAGAAATCTGCTTGAAAGATTTCCCATATGTTACGGTCTTATCTAGGGCCGTAGCACATTTTAAAATTAATTAAAATATATCTCCAATTGTGTTTTTAATTAGTTTAGATTTCATTGAAAGTATTACAAATTATATTTTAAACTATTATTATAAATGGTGATACAAAACTTAAAATTATATTATTCATACTAATTTCTCATGCTATTTTATGATATAGATGTTCATTTAGCTTTAAATAAAATTAAATGACAAATTTTTAATTTGTGATAATACACAAATATAATGGCATATATATAAACTAGCATTTTGTATGCGCAATGTGCAAAAATTCATGCCCGATATTAAAATAATAATAAATATAAATAATTAAAAATTATAATTCAAATTATATATACACAAATAATATATGTATTTTATACACACACATATATGATTTACCATTCATAGAAATTTAATTAAAATATAATCAATCATTAAATTAATTATATAATGATTTTATTAATAAAATGATAATTAAAGGAGTGGAAAAAGATATGATATATATAGGTGTAAGGTAATAATGATGGAGTTATCAATGTTAGAATTAAAAAGTAACGGTGTTATAACGGTGTAAAGGTATTTTTGTCTAACAATAGTATAGTAGGGACAATTTGTCTAATAATATTGAAATGTACAACATTTAAAGTAAAATGTATACATTTATTCACATACAAAAAGATGGACATTTTTTTTTGAATGCACAAAAAGATGGACATAAATCAAGGATATAACTTTGATTGAGATTTTTTATGTTTTTAGATAATATATTTTTATTTAAAATTACTTATATATATAGGATTTGGGTTATCTGGCAGGTGTAATTCCAAAAGAGTTGGGAAAACTTGATATGTTGGAGATAGTAAATTTAGAATCAACCAACTTAAGTGGGTCCATACCCAATGAAGTTTTCAACATTTCTTCTTTAGAAATAATTACATTTGCATTCAATAACCTTATGGGGACACTTTCTTCAAGCATGGGGCATGCTCTATTGAACTTAGAGGAACTCTGTCTGCAAGAAAATCAGCTCAGTGGAGTGATTCCGGACTCCATCTCAAATTGTTCAAAACTTATTACGTTAGCTCTTGAAGCAAACCATTTCAGCGGCACATTACATGGATCTCTTGGTAATCTAAGACTCCTAAAATACCTACATTTATCTGATAACATGCTCACAAATGATGCTGCATCTCCAGAGTTAAGTATTATCAACTCTTTGGTAAATTGCAATTACTTGGAGAAGGTATACTTATTTGATAACCCTCTAGATGCTATCCTTCCGTCATCAATTGGGAATCTTTCTTCATCTCTTGCAGAGTTGTATATGTCGAGTTGTGGGCTAAAGGGAATTATACCAAATCAACTTGGAAACTTAAGCAGCTTGATTGCCTTGGATCTGGGTAGCAATAACTTGGTCGGGTTTATTCCACCAATGTTAGATAGGGCTAGTAACCTCCAACTATTGGATCTCAGTAATAACAAATTGAATGGTTCCATTTCTGGTAGCCTTTGTGATTTGCACTATCTGTATAAATTAGTTTTGAGCAACAATCAGCTGTCTGGCAGTTTGCTAAAATGCTTTGGAAATAGCACTTCCCTCAGACATATATATCTAGATTCAAACCGGTTGAATTCTAGAATACCTTCAAGTTTGTGCTATCTCAAAGACCTATTAGAGCTTAATTTGAGTTCAAATTTCTTAGATGGATTTATACCCAATGATGTTGAAGCTTTGAAGGCACTTTCACTTCTAGACATATCCCACAATCAAATCTCGGGAAATATCCCTGTCACTATTGGGCAATTGCAAAATTTGGTTTCTCTTTCCCTTGATCGGAATAAACTAGAAGGATCTATTCCAGAGCAAATAAGTCAAATTGTTTCTTTGGAATCCTTAGATTTATCTCTAAATAAACTCTCTGGTTCTATTCCGGTATCTTTGGAAAGACTTGCATACCTCAAATACTTCAATGTCTCATTCAATGAATTGAGTGGTGAAATTCCATCAGCTGGTTGTTTCAAGAACTTCTCAATTGCATCGTTCATGTTTAACAAGGAGTTATGCGGAAATTCTAGGTTTCACGTACCACCGTGTCATTCTACCCACCATTCGAGGATTAAAATACGACTTCTTATTGCTTTTGCATCTCTTGGAGCTTCATTGATAATTACTTTTGCAATTATTGCATTTGTCCTTACAAAGCGACAGAGGAAATTTAGAGTCCCAAGTATGGCAGATATTGGCTTTCCATGGGATAAATTAAGGGTTTCTTATGATGAGCTTTCAAGGGCTACTTCTCGCTTTAGCCAAATCAATCTCATTGGTTCAGGGGGTTTTGGCTCTGTGTATAAAGGGACTTTGGATGACGGAATGCTTATAGCAGTGAAGGTATTTAATCAATCAGAAGATGCACTTGAGAGCTTTAATGTTGAGATTGAAGTGCTAAAGAATTTACGCCATCGAAATCTTACTAAGGTGATTACTGGATGTTTTGCCGAAGACTTTAAGGCCTTGGTCCTTGAGTACATGCCAAATGGAAGCCTTGAGCAGTGGCTACATTCACAAAGAAACTTCTTGGATATGGCTCAAAGGTTGAATATAATGATTGATGTTGCATGTGGTTTGGAGTATCTTCATAATGGTTACACAATGCCGGTGGTTCATTGTGATTTAAAGCCTGAAAATGTGCTATTAGATGAAGAAATGGTAGCCCATGTATGTGATTTTAGTGTGACAAAGTTGTTAACTAAGGAGGAGAGCTTCAAGCATACCGAAACTCTAGCAACTCTAGGCTATATGGCACCAGGTAAATGCGATTTTTAATCTTTCATTCAATTTATTCCTAAAATATATTTCAATATTTTAAAATAATCATGGACTAGCTAGTCCTCCATTTTCCGTTCCAAATCTTATGATTGATTGATGGTAGTTTTCACAATCGCAGAGTATGGATCCACAGGAATGATATCAACACAATGTGACATTTATAGTTTTGGAATTGTGGTAATGGAAACATTTTCAGCAAGAAGGCCCACCGATGAAACATTTGGTGAAGATATGAGCTTGAAAAGTTGGATAAGTGATTCTATGCTTCATGATGTACATCAAGTTGTAGATCCCAACTTACTAAGGGCAGATGATGAAGACTTCAATGTGAAATTGCAGTGTATATCCTCCATATTAGAACTGGATTTGCATTGTGCAGTGGAATCTCCCCAAAAGCGATTAAATGCAGAAGATGTTGTAGCAAGACTGAATAAAATTAAACTTCAATTTCTAAGAAGTGTTGGGAGCTGATAAAATTTGAAGGAAACAGCTGAAAAGCTTACCTTGGAATTAAAGACAATCAAGGATGCATGCAGTTGTCACCGTTCCAGGTAATATTTGAGTGATGCTATGGTTGAGATTTTAATTTGATGTGATTACTGAGATTGCCATTCTCCCTCTCCTTTAATTTGAAATGTGCTGCAGCATACTTCAATGATGCTCAGAGGCATTCTACTAAGGATGCCTTCATTATATGGCTGAATTGAATGTGGGTAGGATTATCAATGAACCAACGTAGGGCAGTCGTAGTCTGAAGCATAAATCTTCCTTTCTCCACATGTTGACTATCTAGTTCTTGTCTAGAGTAGCACTTGATCCAACATGATTTTGAAGGTGAAAGCTAATGGTCTTACACTGAGTAAGTAGGGGGCATCATTGAGTCGGAGTATAGTAGATGAGGAAGACATTTTATCTTGAGAGTTTAGGTGTAATGAGTTGTGGCCACTGATGGGTAATAGAGGGATCTTGTGTTAAACTTGAATCATTACTTCTTGACGAAAACCGGAAAATGGAGCATGAGCTCACAAAGTTGAAGGTATGAATGAAGACTTGCCACATTTAATTTAACTCTGTATATTTGTAATTGGTTGATGTGAATATTAGGTAGGTTGACAAATCACCAACACATTTTCATTTATAAATGTCAGATATATTCTGTAGTTCTAGTAACTAAAAAAGTAAAAAATCTAGGAAGTGTTATATAATTGACTCTTTCCGCTGCTGCCTGTGTTCAGATTAAACTTTGAGAAAGGGCCTGTTTAATTTGCTGGAATCAGCTGATCTGAAGCCAAGATTGATGAACTGACTGTTAAAGTTGGTGAACAGCAACAGCAGAGACTAATCCAAAAGCTAGAGGATGATCATATTCTGAAGGTTTGCACAATTGTTACACATCTAATATTCTAATACAAAGATGAGCGTGTAGATCGAGATCATAGGCAATGAGCAAGGTAATCGTATCACAACATCATGGGTTTCCTTCACTGGCAATGAGAGACTAATTGGTGAGGCATGCAGCCAAGAATCAACCCTGAGATCGGAGGACCATTTTTGATGTAAAGAGGCTTATTATATTGGAAGAAAGTAATGAATTTCTCTAGCTTCAATATGTGTTTGTGTGTGTGTTTTGAAGCTAACTCTAATGGGGGTCTTAATTAAATAGCAGGTTTGAAGACAAAGAAGTGCAAATAAAGGGACATGAAAGTAGCTTAATTGTTCCTTAGCTTACAAAATTATATTGTTAACAAGCTAAGGATGGAATTGAAAAGCATGCATATATACAAGTGAAGATGAAATTAAAGATGGTGAAACCAATAAAGGTTTTCAGCCCTGAGGAGATTAGTGCCATATATGATTCTTACTAAGATAAAGGAAACATACAGCTGAAGCTTACCTTAGCTTCGAAAGAAAATGAAGCTAAGGATGCAGTTGTGACCAGGTCAAATTGAGTAATGTGTTTAATTAATTGGTCTTACTGAGATTGCAATGCTCTCTCTCCTTTGAATTTGGGTGCAGCATACTTCAATGATGCTCAGAGGCAATTAAGCTACTAAGGATGCAGGCATCATTGCTACCAATGGAGATACTCAGCTTGGAGGTAAGGGTCTTTAATTTGTAGTTATGTACATGGTTTTTGGGACTTGTTTCTTCATGTTTGGTGGTGTAGCATTTGACTAATTTTGTTTGCTTTAGATAAGAAGAAGAAGAAGCATGGTAAGGACAACTAACTGGGCTCTTGGGAAACTCAGGAGGGAATTGAATGTGAGCGGGCAAAGAGGGCTGTGAGAAATGATTTGTTTAGAAAGACGACTATGGGGCCTGTTAAGGGCTATGGAGGATGCTGGGTTACAGAAAAACCAGATTCATGAAATTGTCCTCGTTGGTGGAAGTACTAGGATTGTAAAGGTTCAACAACTTTTGAAGGATTACTTTGATCTAACTGGAACAGAGGAACACTACCTCAAATTGAAGTTACATTTGAGGTTGATGCCAATGGAATCTTGAACGTTAAAGCCGAAGACAAGGCCTCTGAGCGGTCTGAGAAGATTACCATCGCTAAGGATAAGGGTCAATTTGTGGCAGCAATTTCAATTCCTTGGCCTGGGGTGTGTTCCCCAGAGAAGCAGAAGCATTAGCCATCAGGGTGGTTCTTAGTTGGGTCAGAGTCTTTACAGCTTGCTTCTGTTGAATTTTCAATAATAGAGATGCCATTGACGGACTCTCTTTGGGGCAGAGTGATTTAGAAGTATTAGAACTCCATTCAAAGTTTTCACATTTTCTTTCAATCTTCTCAACTTTGAATTTCAAGTATTTTGTCTAGAGTTTGAGGTAATCGTCACACTCGTAGAATTTGAGTTGTTTTCTTTGAAATGTGTTTCTTCTTTTATCGATCTGTTATCTTTTTACTGGGTCTTGAATGTTTAAATATCCATTGTTATAAGAGTTGATTTGTCATGTCCCTTGCATATTATTCCCTCTATTTGTCATAGCTCTGCCATAGAATGTGTTAGTTGCCTATCATGTGTGCTGAAGAAGAATAAAATACTATTATGCGTTATGTTTGTGAGCTTTAATAACCTTGTATATTAAAGTACGTCAAAAGTGAAATTATATGTTTTAAGGGTGTGTTTGATACGCACGTTGGAATTGGAATCGATTGAAAATTAAATATTTGATAATGATAATAGGTTTTGGTGAAAATATTTTGCATGTTTGGTAGTAGAGTAGAATTGGAATTATTACTAATATTGATGTTTGATTGTGTATAACCCTATAATGGGAATAAATGTTTTTAAAATACAAAAATAAAAAATCAAGACAATTGATCCTACTATAATGACATCCAAAACATCAATATGAACAAAAAATCAAAACAAAGATCTAATAATCTAAATTTAAAAATTAGATTACCAATAAGATGGAATGATACCCATTTGTAATTAGGGAATGAGATTTTTAATTGAGAGGTAATCAAAACCCATACTTGTGTTTTAAAAAGGAGTTAATTACCGATTTGGTCCATCGACTATGAGGATTTCACCAATCTGGTCCTCGACTTCCAAAATTTTTCAATTTAGTCCCCGACTATGCATTTTTTATCCGAAATGGTCCTAACCGTTAGACATCCGTTAACTCGGGACCAAATTGGTAATTTTGTTATAGTCAAGTGACCATTTCAGTCATCACATGTACCATTTTCTCCGAAAGTTAATTACTGAAATGGTCCCTTGACTATAGCGAAATTATCAATTTGGTCTCGAGTTAACGGATGTCTAACGGTTATGACCATCTAGGGTTAAAAAAAAAAAAAAGCATAGTCAGGGACTAAATTGAGGAATTTTAAAAGTCGAGGACCAAATTTGTGAAATCCTCATAATCGAGGGACCAAATCAGTAATTAACTCTTTTAAAAAGTTATCAACCAAACACACTATGATTTTGATTCCCATTTTTAAGGTGTAAATCCATGAAACAAACGCACCCTAAGTTTTGAGCTAATATTTGACATTCTTGCCGCAAAAGGTTGTCCAAGGATCCCCACACCCGGACCGACAGAACAATTGAGATGATGTAAATCACATTAATTTAGTGGCTCAGACAAGACCAAGTGTCGATGGGCACAAGCGATCTGCTCAAATACTATTGAATTTTGAAAATTTATATTTATCCCAAATACTGTCTATTGAACCAATGAATTAAGCCCGTGCAGACTGATTTTTGACGTCTAGAGAAGTTGTTCACTTTTGATCTCTTAACTATTGGTCATTATTCAATTTGGCCTCTTATTTTCAATTTTAAATTTTTAATTAATGTGGTTCCTCAATTATTTATCGTGTTGGAAATATAGTCATCGAGTTATCTAGATATACAGAGGCAACATTTACACCACTAATAATTAAATGGTGATATTGATAATTAACATATTATAGAGGGGTATAAATTATAATTTTCCCGTATTATATTAAAGGGAATGTATTTTCCACAAGACATAAGTCTCCATCATCTAGCACCTCAGCCTGCACGAAATTTCAATTCCATCTTGTCTACTATTATTAGTACTAGTATTTGTCACGTGCGATGCACGAAAAATATGTTATAAAAATATACCCTATATGAGGTTTATTCATATATAAAATTTTTGTTATTTAATAATTATTATGTGTGAATTCCTATGATAAAATTATGAACATAAATATATTTACAATTAAAATAATATTTAAGGTGGGTGATTACTACAAATCTTAAACTATATTAAAAATTTAGTACATAATATTTAATATTACAAATTTTTAAGAACTTAGTAAACTACAATAGTAATTGAATTACAATTTTAGAGTCACCACGGATCAAAATTTTTAGACCTTTGAGATTTCTAACTCTAGATGTAGCAACATACAATTGACCTTTAAAGACCAAAATCACAATCTTAGTTCGAATATTGATTTTTTCTTTCAAATACTATCGAATTAAGTGTGTAATCAATAAAAGATGAGAACTAATAATTCGAGAATATAATCTTAATGTTACTAAACCCACTTCACGTCAATTAAGTTGGAGAGTGTTGTTAAATAGTATCCGATGAATCCACGAATAACGCATCTTTGTCTCCGTAGTCCTCAATATGCACATGAACAATCTTAAATATTAGGCCGTCTAGCTATGCCATATATTAATTTCAAAGTTATGAACTTTGGAGTTGCATGCAATAAAAAGTATATTTTAAATATACTAAGTACATTATATATGTATGTAAGGTACTTTCAATATAAAAATAATGTATTTTTAATATATTAAAAATGTATTTGATAATCATGATCCATACAATTATGTGGACCATCGTTCACACAATAATTTGCCAGTAGAAATTATTAGAGGGTAGAATCCAAGAGGGAAAAGAAGGGATACAAAAAGAATTAGAGGGCATCAATGTAATTAGCTAAGGTAGTTATCAATTGTAACTGATTTCCCAACCACCCTTCCCTCCATGTACTTAAACGTAGCTCTCTCTTTCTCTGGAAATCTGATCACAAAATATTCTCACCAAATGCAGTTAGTTATCTTCTTGCTTCTATTCTCATAAGCTTCGCAGATTCCATTATGGTATCAGAGCTTGGACGCTCATATGTTGTTGCCCTCTCAGGCACCGGCAACGTCAACCAGGAAACACAAATCGCATCGCCGACTCCGATCGCAACTCCGATCAACCAATCACCGTCTCAAGCTATCCCTGGAGCAGTTCCACAGAGGAACTACTTCACTCAGCCACAGAGGAGCTTGAATTCAGAAGAGCAGGAGAATCCGCTCTATCTTAGCCCTAATGACAGCCCCTACACCATCCTAGTCAATCCACCAGTGTTGGGAAGCTCTAACTATGGTAGCTGGTCAATCTCCATGCGAATTGCTCTTGAGGTGAAAAATAAATTGAGTCTAGTGGACGGCTCCACTCCAGCACCAGGAAGAGATCATCCCCAGTATCCAATTTGGAGACGATGCAATCTCATAATCTGCTCGTGGTTGTTCAAATCGGTGCACATCTCCATCGCACAAAGCATAATGCACTTCGACAAAGTTCGTGAAATATGGGAAGATCTGCGAAGAAGATTCTCACAGTGCGACGCTCAACGAATTTGATACTGCAAAATGAAATTTATAATCTGAAACAAGGCACTCTCTCGGTCAGTGAGTACTACACGAAGTCACGTACTCTATGGGAGGAGATGAACACGTTGAGGCCCCTCCCAATCTGCAAATGTGAGCCTAGATGTGCCTGTGACTTGATCGATGAAGTTAGAAAGCAGAGAGACACAGACCAGGTAATCAGATTCTTGCAAGGATTAAACGAAGATTACACTAATTTGAAGTCAAACGTTCTTGTTCTGGATCCCATACCTGAAATCTACAAAATCTTTGTTATGGCTGAAAAATTGGAGAAGTAAATCAACCTCACCAATCTGAATTTTGGAGGTTTAGACCTCAATCATGCAAATGCAGTGCAAGGTAATACAGACAGTATGAATGGAGATGCCATTGTCGCAGCTTTTAATGCATACAATATAATGGAAGACGAAATGGCACAACGAAGGCCAAATGTACCTACTGCGGAATGTCTGGACATACAATCGATAAATGCTATAAGAAGCACGGGTACCCTCTTGGCTGGGTACCTGGCTTCAAATCAAAAGAAAAACAGCAAGCTATAGGGGCAGTCACAGACAACATGGGAGATCTGAACATATCTCAACTACCATCCGGAAAAACACCCATCGGGTGTAAATGGGTGTACAAGACGAAGCTCAAAGCAGACGGGACTATTGAACGTCACAAGGCTAGATTGGTAGCCAAAGGCTACAGACAGCAATTGGGAATTGATTACATCGATGAACCCCTCACCACCGTATGATCCTCCTCCGCAGCGGCTCTCCGAGGTGTAGTAAGTCTGCTCCCTCTCCCTCTTGTGTTCCTAACATAACGCGTTCTGAGTTCCATGGGCCGTTTCAGAGGTGAGATATGAATACTCGCATTTTCATTAGATTTGTAGCCAGGAGTCGGGGTAGAGGAAGACTGTCCTTGCAGCCTCACGCCGGTCTTTGGAGTTGCAGGCAAACCCGTATCCAAGTTTTCTTCTTCAAGGTTCCCCAGGGGGGCAAAGCGTGTGTTAAACAAAGGATTATTGAAAGATTGAGCGTTATCTCCCAAAGGGTTGGCGGGAGTTTGTGCAACTTTCTGCGTAGCCTTCTGATCATTCCTTTTAGGTGGCCTTCGATCCTTCCGCTTAACTATCATCCAAGACCCAAAGCTTTCTTGAACAGGGAACCTGGTGGTTGCCGGCTTAATGTTCAGATCTGGGTCATGGGAAATTCCTTCATGCAACCCTTTATCCTTGTCGAGTTCCATCTGAGAGGTCTCCTATGCGTTTGCCTTACAGCATTCCTCACAACAATGTTCAGCCATATGACCATACAGACTACACTTAAAGCAGATCATGTGTATACCCTCGTATTCCACCGCATAGAATTCCTCTTCAGCCTCAAACTTAGCAAGTAGTGGTTTGGAGATGTCAATTTCCACACAAATTCGTGCGAATTTCCCCCTTGATGCTAGTCTCGTGGTGATGTCAATCTTGATGGCGCGACCAATGGTATTCCCTATTCGCATCAGAATCTTGTCATCAAAATACTCTATCGGAATCATGGGCAATCTAACCCATGTCAAGATTTTCTCCACAGAATCCGTAAGCGGATTGAACTTCGGCATCCATTCTTGAACCAGTAGATAATGGTCGAAAATCATCCATGGACCTCCGAACCTTGCTTCATCATAGTCCCTTTGTGATTCGAACCTTGCTATATAATAGTCCCGGTCAAGATCGATGAGCTGCGCTCCATATGCGCCTCTATTTTCCATAAGGTTTGGAGACGACGAATCAGGTAACTGTATCCTACCGTCCTTCCTAACAACTTGATAATGAGTGTGCGACGCCATGGTCTCCAAATCCTTTCTTTGTCTTCCTTAGTAATCTTGATTCTGGGGCATTCAGGGTTCACTGGCTTAGGCGACTCTTCATCTTTCGAGGCAATTTCCTCCGGTAAGTCCGTGACCTTAAAGCGCGGATTGTTATTAAGACTTGCCCTATAGTTACAGGAAGTCGGAGCGTTCGCTGCTACCTTTGCCTGATGTGATTCTGGTACAAGCTCAGGCAGAGTCTCGGGAACCATGTCTTGGTCATGTATATCATCGCATTGTGAAACTTGGGATCTCCGTTCAAGGAGCTCTTGAACGTCCGATGGCTTATCCTTAGCCTCCGGTGTGTCAGCGGCGGAGTGCATGCCATCCATTCTTGGAGATTTCTTGAAACTTACACACACGGATTAATACTTCTCATTTTAGCCATCAGCTCCAATTCTCTATTTTTATTTTTTTTTCAATATTTAATTTTTGCCTAGCTAGTTAAGATATTAAAAGAGAAAAAAATTGTAATTAATCTTAAAAGTCTCTAGGGAGATCAAAGGTTCAACTCCAGCTTTGCGCGAACCTTCTAATGTTTTAGAAATCTTTTTGCTTTGCGCACACCTTCCTCTTAAAAAAATAAAATTTTTTATTCTTTTTTTTTTCTTTTATTATTTGATTTTAACGATTGCGTTTTTGGTAGAGCCTCATTTATTTACAAGAACGGGACCACAAAAAAACTAAAAATCGGCCATAGTCCTTAATTATTAATATTTTTCAAATTAGGTGCAAAACTTTGTAATTTGTAACATATTTGATCTTGACATTAAAATTTTCGGTCAAACTTCCGGCCAATTGACATGCTGACAAGATAATTTATTTATTTTTATTTTATAAATTATTTAAATATTTTTTAATTAAAAGTATAAAAAAAAAACAAAGAGAATCGCCTACCACCCTCTCCAGTCTCCGCCCGTCGTTTATCTCGTTCGGAAACGAAGGAGCGAGGGGTGTCCATGCCCGACGAATTTTTTTTTTTTAATTTAAAAATTATTAAAATATTTTTTTAAATAAAAATTAATTAAATTATCCCATCAATAGGTCACTTGGTTGACAAAGTTAACGGTAGGATAAAAAGTGATACAAATTACAATGTTTTGCACATAATTTAAAATTATTTAGAATCATCAAAACGGCCTTAGTCTGTCGGGCTAGCCCGTTCTGCCCTCAGCTCTAAGAGGCGGGCCAGGCTTTGAATTTTATGACTCGTATTTTGGTGGGCTTTTTAGCCCGTCCTGCCAAAATAACTGGCTTTGGCAGGACAGGTCGGAGGAGGCCTGCCAAGCACGCCTAGTACGTATACATTATTAATATTAGTGTATATATACACCATATATATATATATATATATATATATATATATATATATATATATATATATATATATATATATATATATATATATATATATAGAGGCTCATATGCAGCAGTGGCTTTAGGTGCGGCGGTGCGGTCATATCAGCGTCGTCCATTTTGCTTAATTTAACGGCAGCGGCTAATTTCCGAAGATTTAAAGATTTAAGCGCGTCCTGGTAAGTGGGGGGTGTTATGGTAATTGTAGTGGTTATTTATATTGGTCGTTTGTCAGTATACACCAATAGTGTTAACAAAAGACACCAATAGTGTTAGGAAAAAGCACCACAATGAAATGCACAAATACACCAAAAAACACACAACACACCCAAAAAATACACCATATAACTCACCACCCCAATGGTGTATTCTGAACACTGTGTGATGCTTTTAGTCATACCTAGTGGTGCGTTCTGGTGATGCGTATCTAATTTGTGCATGTTTTTTTTGTGTGCATTTTCTAACATGGATGGTGTATATTTGTATAACTATTAGTGTGGTCGCACTGACCGCTCGGGAAGGCACCAACACGAATTCTCAAATACACCACAGTAAGGTTAATAATGCACCAATAACGAACATAAAACACACAACACTATGATTTGATATATTCTGGTGCCCAATGACGACTTTAACCTTGTAGTTCGCGTACTGTGAGAACGCGCGCCAAAATATCGGAAAAGCCTTGATGAATGTGATTTGTTGGATTTATCTAATCTAATGGCCTACAATTAACAGTACCGCACCGCCGCACCTAAGTGCATTGCCGCACTTGAACCTTCCTATATATATATATATATATATATATATATATATATATATATATATATATATATATATATATATATATATATATATTGAAAGGTTCCCGTGCGGTTGTGCGGTTATTAATGTGTGTGAGATTTGTACTCAATGTGCGTGAGTGTTGTGTCTAATGTGCTTGAGACTTGTACTTAATGTGCGTGAATGTGTAAAATGCAGCAGAAAATATGGATATCAGCTTCTTTCCCATCCCCAGTAGCCATTGCCCCCTCCCTGATGATGATGATGCAGAGTCGAGCTATGGTGATTAAGAATTATGAGAATAATACAACAGAAATCCACACTTAATTAGCTAGTGTGCAAATTTTGCTGGGCGTGCGTCATATATATAAACATTCAACTGTACTGAAGGTAGCTGATAATCCAGGATCCATGGACAAATTAAAGGAAGAAGTAACAAGAAGCTTTGGCGTTAATGTGCGTGAGTTTTCTCTTCTGCTTCTTTCTGAGCTCGTAATTCTGAACTACTCACGCACATTAAGCACAAATCTCACGCATATTAAGCACAATACTCAGACACATTAAGTACAAAATTCACGCATATTAACATCACGCACAACACTCACGCACATTAATCCACCGCACAACCACACGGGAAGTAACAAATGCACATGATCCCTTCCCTATATATATATGTGTGTGTGTGTGTGTGTGTGTGTGTGTGTGTGTGTGTTTACTTATTTATTAATATTGCACTATTAGTAATTAGTACATTATATAAATTATTTGTTATTGGCTAATAGATTAACAAATTATGTATTTGATTATTTATTATGACTTATTACTTTATTAGTTATTATTGTGTTTAATGAATTACAAATGCATTAATATATGTTTGAATTATCAAAATTCTTTACCAATACACTCATTAACTTTTTCATATTAATTCTTATTTAAATTTAAAACTTTTCAAATTTAGTGAGTCTAGGGCATGGCGAGCGGGGCAGGCGATCTCATTTAGGCCCGCATTTTGGCGGGCTTATTAGCCCGCCACCACCATATGACGGCTTTTGGCGGGCCCCGTCTCCTAGGCCCGTTTTGACAACTCTAAAAATATTACTCCGTAATATTCAATGACTAAATGTGATACAAATTACATAGTCATACATATAATTTGAATATTTTAATATTCAAGGACTGAATTTGATACATGTAGTATAATCAAGGGACCAAAAGTAATATTTTTTATAATAAAACTAATAAGTCGACTTTTTTTACATTTATCATAATGTTTATTATTAAAAAAAAAAAAAAAAAAAAAAAAAAAAAAAAGAAGAAGCCCCCAGCTTTGGTACATGAGTAAAGGTTAGGATAGCTCATTGATCAATAACCGAAAGCTGGGAGGGATGCTTGAATTTGTTGTAATTAGAAATAATAATAATAATAATAATAATAATAATAATAATAATAATAATAATAAAATAAAAATGTTCATGGATTTCCATTTCTTTTTTCAATTCCAAGGATAAAAATTGAGTGGTTCTGAGTTGAGAGACATATCTCATCAGTCAGCCAATATTGGGCTTGAGATATTTCTCTCCACGAGGCCACTTGCCTATAAAAAAGCACTCAGCTACTATACCATTTTTATCAAAGCTCAAAACTTCCTTATTTCTGCTTATCCATCTTCTTCTTCCACTCTCTAATGGTTTGCTTAACCATTAATGCCCATACCAATATGACCACTGACAAACATGCCCTACTCTCTCTAAAATCAAAAATTTCTTTTGATCCTCATAGCATTTTAGCTTACAATTGGTCTGTTAACAGCATAACTCCTTGTAACTGGATTGGAGTCACTTGCAACTCCCGTCACAATAGAGTGTCTGCTTTGGATCTTTCCAATATGGGTCTTGTTGGAGAATTAACTCCAGACTTGGGAAACCTTTCTTTTCTTGTTTCACTTGACTTGAGCCAAAACAATTTTCACAATTCCTTTCCTCGAGAGCTTTCTCAATTGCGACGCCTCAAAATTCTTCAGTGTAGCATCAATTGCGACGCCAATCAACTCTTTGGTACATTGCAATTATTTGGAGGAGGTATACTTATTTGATAACCCTCTAGATGCTATCCTTCCGTCATCAATTGGGAATCTTTCTTCTTCCCTTCAAATTCTGTCTATGTCGGGATGTGGGTTAAAGGGAATCATTCCAAATCAACTCGGAAACTTGAGCAGCTTGATTGGCTTGGATCTGGGTAGTAATAACTTGGTCGGCTTTATTCCACCAACGCTAGGTAAGGTCAGTAAGCTCCAAGGATTATATCTCAGTAATAACAAACTCAGTGGTCCCATTCCTGATAGCCTTTGTGAACTTCATTATGTGTATGAATTACAGCTGAGCAACAATCAGTTGTCTGGCAGTTTGCTGAAATGCTTTGGTAATAGCACTTCCTTCAGAAAAATATATTTAGATTCAAACCGGTTGACTTCTAGAATCCGTTGGACAAGGACCATGGAGCCTCATGCATTTAATGCTCCATTAATGGGTCTGTACTATGTAGCCGTTGAAGGTATGGAGGACTTGATGTCTTTTGTCTTTTAGCTCCAGAGATAGTACAGCTTCATTAAATGCTCTTTGGAGAGCGTGTCCCGTGAGTTGAGGTCCTTATTGTCCTAGGATGTTGTCAAATCAGACAGGTATAACATTCTTCTTGTTGGTAAGAAGAAGAATACTTGTTGGAATAGTCTTGAAAAGAACTGTCTTCTTAATGACAACTCCTTCTTTCGTTGCGTGGAGTCTTCTTTCGTCTTGATCAGCCTATCTTCTATTCATAACTCTTTTCGTGTGTTTGTTCTAGCTTAACACGAATTACATATGAGTTATGGCAACTTTCGTCTAGAACGAAAGTAGCGATACAAGAGAAACGTAAGAGTTAGGGGTCTACTTTCTACATTACATTGGTATCATCAAAATCCTAATACAAGGTTCCTAACACACACACACACAGGCATTATAAAAGCAAAAAAATAAATCAATTGACAATAAATAATATAACATAATAAAAAATAAAAGTTTTATTATGTTATATTATTTAGTTTCAATTGATTTATTTTTTATTTTTATAATGCCTATATATATATATATATATATATATATATATATATATATATATATATATATATATATATATAATATATCAAGATAAAGATTTATGATGATTATTAAGTTCCTAAACCCTTGATATTCTATAACTGTCAAATGCACAAAATGGAGGGAAAAAATTTTCACTTTGATTCTGCTATATTATATATAGATATTATATATAGATATTTGTTCATCATATATACGTGCCTTGTCAAGTTTGCGTCAATCATGATTACATGGACCATCCATGATCCACACAGTCAGTGATGTGAATCATAAATAAAAAGTACATTTTTAATATACTAAAAGTATATTATTTGTGTACGTAAAATACATTATTTGAGTACTGAAAATAGTACATATATATATATATATATATATATATATATATATATATATATATATATATATATATATATATATATACCCCTCTTCGTACACTACATTGGCGTCTTCTTATGCGAGTGATGTCCCCTTAAAGACACGTGACAGAGACCCTTCCTTGACTCCTCGCCTTTTTTCAAAAGGACATTCACCTACATGGTGACATGGCCGACCCGATTTAGCACCCTACTGGCACAAAGCAGCCCGCATTGAGCTTCCCTCCGGGGGCTTAGATTAGTGTTCCTCTATGCTCATAAAGTTTCACCATGTATTTTGAACTCCTTGGTATTCGTTAACAAAACTACTAATTTTTGAGTTGACTTCACTTATTTCGTGTGTTCTTACTTGATCATTTAGCTTCCTCTTAGCTTGCCTCCTCGTCTTGAGCAGGTCTATGCGATAGCGACCCTTGTTAGGGAGAGTCGGGCTCGAGGCCACCCCGGGCGTGGTCCCCTCCAACCAGGGCCACCCCAGCTAAAGTCGCCTTGGGGGCTAGGCTCGAGTCCCCATGTGTCGTCGTTGGCCATACTTGATTGTTCCTAAGAAATATTCTCGTTTTATGGCCCAAGGCCGGGACTTTGGCTCTATCTGGAGATCAGACCTCCCGCCATGGACTAGCCTTTGTATCTGTGGAATAAATAATAACCCTGCTAATTTTTTCATAGTAAATGTATTCTCTTTGCTTCTCTCAGGAGCCATACCAAAGGAAATTGGCAACTTAAGTGCACTTGAGCTGCTAAATTTTGCACACAACAACTTTGGAGGTACGTTCAGTGCTATGTTAGTTGCTAAATAATAAATAATAGTAGTAGCACAACGGGTACAATAATTTTTTTTTTATTAAAATGTTCACGGCTGTAATTTTTGTGTAGTGTATTTTTTGGCATTTCATTCTGATGCATTTTCGAACACTGTATGGTGCATTTATGCATACCTAATGGTGTATGCCGCACTAATCGCACGGGAAGACATGAGCTCACAGGAACCAATATATATATATATATATATATATATATATATATATATATATATATATATATATATATATATTTATTTATTTATTTATTTATTTATTTATTTATTTATTTATTTATGTATAATTGTAGAATTCATATTAATATTATTGAAGTAAGAATTATAGAAATAATAAATTACTTAATATAACTATTGTAATATTTAATTAAAATTTAAATAAATTCAAATTTACCGTTGAAGAATGTAAGAAAAAATATTGTGTATGCATGTGCATGGTAATTGTAATGCAAAAAGATAACTGAAGTTATAACGGTAAGAATAAATATTAACCGGCTAATTTTTCCATAGTAAATGTATTCTCTTTGTTTCTCTCAGGAGCCATACCAAAGGAAATTGGCAACTTAACTGCACTTGAGCTGCTAAATTTTGGACACAACAACTTAGGAGGTACGTTCAGTGCTATGTTAGTTACTAAATAATAAATAATAGTAGTAGCAGAAGGGGTACAATAAATATCCTTTGATTTATAACAAAGTTTCTAACGATAATTCGGAGGTGCACAACAATTTTGCATGCCTTTATTTTCTATAATAAAAAAGTTTAATTAAAACGTAATATATTTTATGAATTTATAGAAAAGTGTTATATTTTAATTAAAAATATTTCATGTCTCACTTGAAATAGTTTCATATAAGACTTACTCATTAAAGAATATGTACTTGCATTGTAATTAACTCTAGACAATAAGATAATTAAAATAGTTCAAATTGATTTAAATAAAAATATATTAAAGTTAAAATATAATATAATATGATAATAATATCCCTATGTTATTTCAAATTTTCATGCACAACTTATTTTCACATATTATAATGTCATTGAAGAACCTAATAGGAAACTAACACCTCATTTACGCACACACTTGTTGCATTATTGTTGCTGGCTGGCAGGTGTAATACCAAAAGAGTTGGGAAAACTTCATATGTTGGAGAAAGTATATTTACACTTCGCTAACTTAAGTGGGTCCATACCCAAAGAAGTCTTCAACATTTCTTCTTTAAAAATAATTTCATGTGGGTTCAATAACCTTGTGGATACACTTCCTTCAAGCATGGGGCATGCTCTATTGAACTTAGAGAAACTCTATCTTCATGAAAATAGGCTCTTTGGAGTGATACCAGACTCTATCTCAAATTGTTCAAAACTTACTCTGTTAGATCTCGGCAAAAATCATTTCAGCGGCACATTCCCTGCTTCTTTTGGTAATCTAGGGCTCCTCAAAGATCTATTTATAAATGGAAACATGATCACAAATGATGTTGCATCTCCAGAGTTAAGTATTATCCACTCTTTGGTTAATTGCAATTACTTGGAGAGAGTACACTTAGATGGTAACCCTCTAGATGCTATCCTTCCGTCATCAATTGGGAATCTTTCTTCTTCCCTTCAAGTTCTGACTGTGTCGGGTTGTGGGTTAAAGGGAATCATACCAAATCAACTAGAAAACTTAAGCAGCTTGGTTACCTTGACTCTGGATAGCAATAATTTGGTTAGATTTATTCCACCAATGCTTGGTAGGGTTAGTAAGCTCCAAGGATTATATCTCAGTAATAACAAACTCAATGGTCCCATTCCTGATAGCCTTTGTGAACTTCACTATCTGTATGAATTATTTTTGAGCAACAATCAGCTATCTGGCAATGTGCTGAAATGCTTTGGTAATAGCACTTCCCTCGGAAAAATATATCTAGATTCAAATCGGTTGACTTCTAGAATGCCTTTAAGTTTGTGCTATCTCAAAGACTTATTAGAGCTTGATTTGAGTTCAAATTTCTTGGATGGATTTATACCAAATGGTATTGAAGGTTTGAAGTCACTTTCACTTCTAAACATGTCCCACAATCAATTCTCGGGAAATATTCCTGTTACTATTGGACAATTGCAAAATTTGATTTCTCTTTCCCTTGAACGGAATAAACTATAGGGATATATTCCAAAGCAAATAAGTCAAATTGTTTCCTTGGAATTCTTAGATTTATCTCTAAACAAACTCTCTGGTTCCATTCTGATATCTTTGGAAAGACTTGCATACCTCAAATACTTCAATGTCTCATTTAATGAATTGAGTGGTGAAATACCATCAACTGGTTGTTTCAAGAACTTCTCAAGTGCATCATTCATGTTCAACAAGGAGTTATGTGGAAATCCTAGGTTTCATGTGCCACCGTGCCATTCTACCCACCATTCTAGGATTAAAATAAGACTTCTTATTGCTCTTGCATCTCTTGGAGCTTCATTGATAATTACTTTTGTAATTATTGCATTTGTCCTTTCAAAGCGTAAAAGGAAACTTCAAGTCCCAAGTATGACGGATATTGGCTTTCCATGGGATAAATTAAGAATTTCTTATGATGAGCTTTCAAGGGCTACTTCTTGCTTTAGCCAAAACAATCTCATTGGTTCAGGAAGTTTTGGCTCTGTGTATAAAGGGACTTTGGATGACGGGATGCTTATAGCAGTGAAGGTATTTAACCAATCAGAAGATGCACTTGAGAGTTTTCATGTTGAGATTGAAGTGCTAAAGAATTTACGCCATCGAAATCTCACTAAGGTGATTACTGGATGTTTTGCCGAAGAATTTAAGGCTTTGGTCCTTGAGTACATGTCAAATGGAAGCCTTGACCAGTGGCTACATTCACAAAGAAACTTATTGGATATGGTTCAAAGGTTGAATATAATGATTGATGTTGCATGTGATTTGGACTATCTTCATAATGGCTACACAATGCCGGTGGTTCATTGTGATTTAAAGCCTGCAAATGTGCTATTAGATGAAGAAGTGGTAGCCCATGTATGTGATTTTAGTGTGACAAAGTTGTTAACTAAGGAGGAGAGCTTCAAGCATACTGAAACTCTAGCAACACTAGGGTATATGGCACCAGGTAAATGCGATTTTAATCTTTCATTTAATTTATTTCTAAAATATTTTAAAATAATCATGGACTAGTCGTCCATTTTCCATTCCAAATCTTATGATGGATTGATGGTAGTTTTGATACTCGCAGAGTATGGATCCACAGGAATGATATCAACACAATGTGACATTTATAGTTTTGGAATTGTGGTAATGGAAACATTTTCAGCAAGAAGGCCCACAGATGAAACATTTGGTGAAGAAATGAGCTTGAAAAGTTGGATAAGTGATTCTTTACCTCATCATCTACTTCAAGTTGTAGATCCCAACTTAATAAAGGCAGATGATGAAGACTTCAATGCGAAATTGCAGTGTATATCGTCCATATTAGAATTGGCATTGCATTGTGCAGATGAATCCCCTGAAAAGCGATTAAATGCAGAAGATGTTGTAGTAAGACTGAATAAAATCAAACTTCAATTTCTAAGAAGTGGTGGGACCTGATAAAATTGGAAGGAAACAGATGCAGTTGTCACCGTTCCAACATTGAAGGTGAAAGGAGTCTCACAAAGGACAACAGGTTTCTTGGAAAATTTGATCAAAGCTCCTAGGTAAGGATAGTATTTATTTTGTTCCCAATATAATTAATAGTGTTGCCATTCCATTCTCTCTCTAAACTAAAATTGTAATGTGCTGGAACAGAGGAACACCTGAAATTGAAGTTACATTTGAGGTTGATGCTAACAGCATCTTGAATGTTCAAGCCGAAGACAAGCTAAGGCCCCTGGGCGATCTGAGAAAATTACAATCACTAACAATAAAGGCCGCTTGAGCCAAGAAGAAATTGAGCGGAAGGTGTTACAATAATATTATTAACATGTTCAGCTTTGAATCACCGGATGAGTTTTCTTCTCTTATTGTTTGTACGTTGGTGGAAAAATGATTCGAGTAGTAAGCTTAAACAATGATAAAATGATGTTTTTGTTTGTTGAATCACCGCATTCCTTTTTTGTTGAATCTAACCTGCATATTTCATTTAATTATTACTGATTTTATGCATTAATTTTGCAATAATGTATCTCTTAACAGGGAGCTTATTTGCCTTTTCAACCGCAAATTAGGGACTGTCAACCCTGAGAGGACCATTTTTTATGTAAAGAGGCTTATTGGAAGAAAGTAATGAATTTCTCTCTCAAGTTTCCTTCAATATGTGTTTGTGTGTGTGTGTGTGTTTTCAAGCAAACTCTAATGGGGATCTTAAATAGGTTTGAAGGCTTATTGGCATCTCTTGTTTCAGGTAAGCATCTCTTACTCTCTTTAAGAAGATAATGAGATTAGGGAATAACTAGTTGAGTTGAATATTTAGTGTATTAATATTGTCTTTGTTTTGGTAATATATTGCTCTTTTGGTTATGCAATAATGGTATTATGAATTATGATAAGCCCTTTTGTCCTTTCAGGAGATAAAATAAAGTTCTCTCTATCAGCATCAAAGTCAAAGGACTCTTTATCAACTAATGCTCCTGGTGTTCCCCTTGATGAAAGAATTTTGGTAGAGGAATTATTTATGTGTTACTGTTGGTCTCTAAAGATAATCATTATGTTATCACATATACCACTTTCTTTTTCAGATAATAAAGGCACTTAATCTTTACAGGAAAAAGACTGGAACAGACAAGCACTTTTGGGTAAAAATTTTGAAAGTGTACAGACAATATAACAATGTTCCCAAATTATCTTTTTTTTTTTTTTTTTTTTTTTTTTTTTTTTTTTTTTTTTTTTTTTTTCTGATTTTGAGATGTTAAATAGGCGACTGTGCTTGTAGAGGCGAGGTATGTCTTCGGACTACAAAATATATTAGATCTGTTCATAGATTAATCTTGGATTCAAAGTGACCCTATATATCTAGAATTAGATGTGAACCATTTCATGATTGTTTGAATTTGTTACTTTCTTTGAAGTATCATAATCTTAAAAAAAGATGTTTCAAGAAACTGTTATAGTCTTGTAGTTTAACTGGGTGCAGGGGACTTAATATGAAAAATGAGGTTTCTAAATTTAAGAAACCCTTTTGGTAGGATGGTATTAGATTGGTAGGATGCAGTTGTGAGCGTTATGTTCCAGGTAAAATTGAGTAATGCTATGGTTGAGAATTTAGTTTAATTGGTCTTACTGTAATGTGGTTCCTGAACGTTAAAGCCGAAGACAAGGCCTCTAGGCGATCTGAGAAGATTAGCATCACTAATGATAAAGGCTGCTTGAGCCAAGAAGAAATTGAGCGGATGGTGAGGGAGGCTGAAGAGTTTGCTGAGGAGGACAAGAAGGTAAAAGAAAGAATTGATGCCCGGAACAGCTTGGAGACGTATGTTTACAACATGAAAAACCAGATGAACGACAAGGACAAGCTAGCAGATAAACTGGAATCCGGTGAGAAGGAGAAGATTGAGACAGCAACAAAAGAGGCCCTTGAATGGTTGGATGACAATCAGAACGCAGAAGCACTAGCCATCAGGGAGGTTCTTAGTTGGGTGAAAAGGCTTAACAGCTAATAACTCCGAAGTCTCCTCCTTTAATTTGCACTTAATTCTTTCAGAAATTAAGGAAATGTTAGATTGTTTTTGCAATGCAGTCATTTTTTTTTTTTTGTTAAATGAACAACGAACCATACTGTCCATTTACTTGTTTGAGAGTCGGTGTCTATGTCTGTTCATAGAGAATGGTTTTCTGTCATTTCGTTTATTTTGAAAACTTTGCACGTGAATTTGAATTAACCGATTTGGTTTTTTTTTTTTTTTACAATTAAAAAAAAATCAATAATTTGATTATCTTAACTTTATAATTAAAAACCTTATTACAGAATACTTAATTTAAATCCGATTCAACCCTTTCCATAAGTAGCAATAGCTTAGCTTCTGAGGATTTTCAACTTCTTAGTCCTGCCTAAGAAGGAAAATATTGAGGGGCTTTGTGTTTGCATGAACTAGTTTTCCACCACCTAAGAAGGTAAAAAAAAAAAACAGAACCGCGCGCACACACTCCACATCATATGCAGTCATGCAGAAGTTCAAATGCCAAATTTGGCAGATAACATGCATGCATGAGAGAGATCAAAGGTTCATAACATTTATAGGGAATATAATAAGATCACTCACTCACGATATAGGCTATTGGAATCTCAATATATAAAATCTCTAATAAGGTACGGTAATAAATAACAATATCCTAACTAAAATTCATATATTTATTGGAAGCAAGTTATAAGAAAAATTGAAATTGACTATATGTTTTGACAAGTCATTAATGGAAGAAGCGGCATGCACAGGCTAGTACGTCATAGATCTCATAGACGAGTACAAAAAGTGAATGACACAACCTGGTAGGTGAAAATATGCCAAATAAAAAAAGAGCATAATAGAATAATTGATAAGCTTGCCAATTAAACCTTTAACTATGATATGGGACTTAAATAGCTTGAGCGAACATCGAAATCTATTGCTTGAATATTAATGGAAGATGAACTTAGTCTTTTTTAGGCCAACAGAAATCAACTAAAATAAATTTAAAATAAAAAATAAAAAATCAAAATCAAAGTTCATTTTGACAATTTGATAATCTAAAATATTTAATATAGGGAAAATGACACTTTTTCACCCTAAATTATATACTTATAGCACTTTTTTCCCTCAATTATTTATGTAAGCACATTAGCCCCCTCAATTATTTTAAAAGTGGTGGTTTTTCCCTTGATGTATTAAATTGACATTTCTACCCTTAAAGTAAACATTTTATTTATTTTACTTCTCCAACAAATTATTGTGTATATGTAGCGAACGGTTTGGTTCGAACTGAACCGGACACTATAGTAATCGAATTAAAAGTTTTCAGTTATGATTCAGATCTAAAACCCAATATTTGGATTTCTATTTATTAAATTTATGAATCAAAAAAACTGGACCCTGAACCGTGAACAGGTGGTTCCGGATCTGGTTCACGATTTTGAATCGTCTTTATTTTAAAATAGTCTAAATTCAACAAAAAATGTATTTTATTTTTTCAGTTCGGAACATGAACCGATCATTCTGGTTCGCGATTTTAATAAACTCTAAATATCGCGTTTTGATTCTAAATTGTAATTGGAATATTTTGGTTTGGTTGCTATAGTATCTCTTTGGTTTGAACCAAATTATAGTAATAATTATAAATGAAATATTTATTTTAAATATTTATTTTAAAGGTAAATATATTCATTTAACATTTCAGGGGAGAAAAAAGTCACTTAAATAATTCAGGGGGAAAAGTGCTATAAGTATATAACTTAGGGGGAAAAAGTGTCATTTTCCCTTTAATATAAAAATTTTAACAGTCACATATTTAAAAATAATTTCTAATATAAAATTTAATAATATCAAATCAAAAAATAAATAAAAATTCAAATAATGAAAAAAAATATTAACAAAAAACTTTCAAGAAGTAGGGGAAGGGGTCATTTGACCCCGTTGACCCCTCTTTCCCTAAACCATGTCAACATTAACTGACATAGACACATAGTAGACTCAATATAGCCTTTAAATAAACTCCAAAATTTGTCTTTTTGAGTCTAATAAAATTTTAGGGGTTTATAAAGTTTTACTTTTATGATAAATTTAATAAATACGTCCACAGCGCCTCGTCAGTCTTCAGATTTCCACAAGAAATTTGAACGAATTTGGAGTGTTTTACGGGCGATATTTAAGTATTCCAAAAAAACATATTAATACAAAACATTTTTGGACTAACGACGATCAGGAATAGAGTTATAGAGGGAAAAATCTAATTTGTGTTTTCGGATTAAAAAATGCATATTAAGTCCAAAATATTTTTAGCGTATTTATGATTGTAGTATTAGGCATCTGTCTATTGAAGTTGTCAAGTAATTTAATTTTGAAGTTTATTAAGACTCTAATAATATTATCTCAAATTATTTTCTCTCCCTAATTAGGATTTCTCTCTAAATATCTCCCTACTAGGGTTTCGACGTTTTTCGGCGGTATTTTCGATCAACGTAGACGCAGTCTGGCAGCATGGCAAGCATGAATCAGCTCCGGCATGATGATGGAGTTGAGGCAGTGACCGAATGCTAGGCGGATATGGTTCTGGAAGACGAGGAAGTCGGCGTGGAGGCGGGTGACGCTTCCGAACCGGCGCCGGGTGTAGGGGCGCTCGTCTACTCGGTAGTCGGTCGTTTCTTGACTAAGAAGCTAATTAAGATGGAGTATATGCGGCAGGTATTAGCCTCGGTATGGCAGCCGGTTATGGGAATGCAGGTAACAGAATTGCACTCTAAATTATTCCTCTTCGCCTTCTACCACGAGACGGACATGGTGCGAGTGTTGGAGGAGGGACCATGGTCCTTTGATAATCATACGTTAGTCTGCCGCAGAGTCTGTGATGGTTACCTTCCGGGGGGGGGGGTGTTAAATTGGATACAGTTGATATGTGGATACAGGTGTATGACCTGCCTATGGGTTATACATCTAATGTGGTCCTCGAGCAAGTTGAAAATTTTGTGGGATTGTTTATTCGATGTGATGACCATCGTGTTGGTGGACCGATGAAAACCTTCTACCGAGTACATGTTGCGATTCCGGTTGACAAGCCCTTGAAACGACGCATGAAACTCATACGGCGCGATAAGTCATGGGGTTGGGTTAATCTAAAGTATGAGCGGCTCCATAATTTTTGTTTCTACTGTGGCATATTAGGGCATCTGGAAAAATTTTGTGTGAAGGCTAGGGTTTCGGGCGTAAAACCGGAGCTTTATCCATATGGTGCGTGAATGAGGGCGGGGCAGACAAGGGGGCCGAGACCGGTAGGAGCTGCATGGCTGCTCCCGCCGGAAGAAGAGGTGCCGGTACGGCCGAGCATGATGGAGGAGGGTTCGGCTTCAATGGATGACTCCCAAGGTGATGTCCGAATGGCTCGTTTACAACATGAGTTGGACGAAGGAGTTGAGGCCTCGTCGAAGCGCCGTAGGGCGGTGGTGGATGACGCTGCCATGGAGATCTCTGGGCCAAATGGAATGGTGGTAGAAGGTGGTTCAAAAAACTTGCAGATGGCGTGTAACACCCCGTGCTACGACCTCTAACCCAAACTAATTATTTAATTACTTACCCTAAAAAGAGAATTAAAATCCATTAATCAACTAAGAAGGGTCCACCATAGTCCATGGACCCTTATCCCTAAAACCAACCCCTTAAGTCCTATAAGGAATAGAATTAGCAAACTCATACCATTCAGACCCTTATTAGGACTCTTAGATATATAAATAGGAGCATAGGAGGCACATAGAATCCACACCACAATAAATATCACCACACAAGAATTCCCAAGAATTCCCCTATCACCAAACGTAGGAGAAATCAAGAAGAGGAGATCTTAGAGAAAGAACATTAATAGCCAAGGAATCCAATTAAGGCTAAGAGGTAACCCATGTCTCAACAAAACCTATTTTCCATGCTATAATCTTCTTCTTTGGCTCCTTCTCTATGCTTGTGCCTTGATAAATCTTTTATGATGATTATGATATGATCTTGATGATTTTGATGAGATGATCTTATGTGTTGATCTTGATAATCTTGATGATTATAAGAGGATCTTGATAATTGTGCGATGTTCTTGATAAATCTTGATGTTCTTGATTTTAAAGATAAAACTATGATTTTGATGATTTGAATATGATTAGAGCCCTAGGTTAAATTGGGAATTTCGTATTGTGATATTCTTGATATATTTGGGTGGGATTTCGCATTTTCGGGTGTTAATTATGTTTAGAAGTCCTGTTAGGATATGTTCAATATGATTCTTGGTTTTGATCCATTATTTGACTACGTGGTATCGTCGTTTGTATTTAAAAGTGTCGAAACATGGTTTCGGGTTCCACGAAAGATCCCGGGACCCAAGTATTGAAAAAAGAGTCAGTGGGGGGTAGGGGAACCCGCCACCTACCCGCTGCCCCAAATAGGCGTCGCCGACAGCGGGCAGCCAGCGGGCAGGCGACTTTCCGCCGGGTACCCGCTGCCCGGTTTCTCGCCGCCGACCACCCGCCTGCCACCCGTTGTCTTTTCTCAATCCGGGATGGTGGTTTCCCCCGTTTGATGTTTCCCTGACCCTCGTGGTGTCCCAACAGACTCTATTTATCGTGCCTAAGTCTAGTATGATGTTTCGGGTGCCGTTCGTAGGCTAAAAGAGTTTTACGTATTGCATGCTAGTTGAATTGATACCCCGTTGGCCTAGGTGAAAGAAGTATGAAATCATTAGGACTATTCCTAGCTGTGGATGACCACGCATAGGTTTCATTATACGTTATCTCCCCTCTCCCAATGTGTCAATGTGGGTTGCATGTACTTGCTATGTGTTATGTGTGCATGATACCTCAATTTGGTTGCAATCAAATTGGTTTTACATGAGCTGCGGTTCATAATCTGGTTGCGATCAGAAATACACTCTCGGGCTGCGGTCCACGGTTTGGTTGCGATCAAACGTTTTACATGAGCTGCGGTTCATATTCCTGGCTGCGGTCAGAGGTTCACTTTTG